>NC_073302.1:196432990-196520490 GCF_027595985.1 Sorex araneus | reverse complement strand
GAGCTGCATTCTAACCCGGACTCTGGTCTGACTGGGGGTAGAGTGTCCTGAGAATCTGGTTAGGGATTCCCATCAGCCGAATGTCCTGTCCCCCATCTGAGATGCAGTTGGGAGTGGACGTTCTGGCCCTGCACGGGCCAGCTTCTCGGCCTCTCTTCCAGCTTAGCTGGGCTGACCTGCCCACCTCAGGATCCTCTTCCCTCTTTACCTCTTTCCTCCTGTTTCCTCTTCTGCTGGATACCTCAAGGGAGGGCTGGAGTGATGGCACGGTGGGTAGGGCGTTTGCCTTGTACTTGGCCAACCTGGGTTTGATTCCTCAGTCCCTCTCGGAGAGCCGGGCAAGCTATCAAGAGTATCCCGCCCACACGGCAGAGCCTGGCAAGCTCCCCATGGCGTATTCGATATGCCAAAAGCAGTAACAAGTCTCACAATGGAGACGTTATTGGTGCCCGCTCGAGCAAATCGATGAGCAACGGGATGAAAGTGCTATAGTGCTACAATTCTTCTTGTCTCCCAGACTTTGTGTGACTGTTGTCATTTTACAGGGCCCTGGATTTAAAACCCTCCGTTATTATCATACTTGAACTGCCATTTAATATTAAAGATGGAAACATGAAGGACATAACCTTAAAAATTGGCGCCAAGGGGCTGGAGCGGCAGTACAGCAGGGAGGGCGTTTGCCTTGCACAGGCAGCCAACCTGGGTTCGATTCCCGGCATCCCATAGGATCCCCCAAGCACTGCCAGGAGTAATTCCTGAGTGCAGAGCCAGGAGTGACCCCCGAGCATCGCCGGGTGTGACCCAAAAATTAAAAACAAAACAAACAAAAATTTGGCGCCCAAGTTTTCCATCTAGTGGCATCTGGAGCAGGCGCCCTGGCGGGAACTGACGCTCTCCGCCCTCCCTGGGTGGGAAACTGAGGCTCTCCGCCCTCCCTGGGTGGGAACTGACGCTCTCCCCCCTCCCTGGGTGGGAACTGACGCTCTCCCCCGCCCGCCCTGGGTGGGAACTGACGCTCTCCCCTCCACACACCTGGGTGGGAACTGACGCTCTCCCCCCAACCCCGCCCTGGCGGGAACTGGCGCTCTCCGCCCTCCCTGGCGGGAACTGACACTCTCCGCCCTCCCTTCTCCAGTGCGCTCGCCACGACAACGCCTTCATCACCGAGATCCTCATCGACAGGGGGCTCGATGTCAACCACCAGGACGAAGACTTGTGGACCCCGATGCACATCGCCTGCGCCCGGGACAACCCCGATGTCGTGCTGCTGCTGATCTTGGTGAGTGAGGCGTGAGGGTGGCTGCCGGGCGGAGACCCCTCGGCGCCCACGGGGCTGTGGGCGTGACCCGAAACCCCTGACCGTGTGTGGAGAGTGGGCTGTTCACAGTGGGCACCTAGCGCGTGTGCTGCCTGAGCCCACGTGCCTGCACATGTGTCGCCTGACCTCCCCTCTTGAGACGTGGACTTCCTGTTGTGCGTTCCTGCCTCGTGCCGGGGGGTGTGAGGGGCCCTCTCCGCCCTCGGAGAAGCCCGAGCTCTCTCTTGAGCATGTCACTGTCCACTCTCTCCCACTTTCCCTCCCGCCTTCCCTTCAGGACCTCCAGTAAAAACTGTCTAATTTCTAAAGTAAATAAGGAAAGAAAACGTGCTCCTGGGCTGGCTCCTAGTCACCTGGTGTTGAGAGAGAATTCAACACAGTTTGAGATCACATGGGTCATGAGACACATCGTCGATGGGTGTCAAACTCTACTTCTTTGGTCTTTTGCTTGGAAGTTGTATTTCTTGATACTTGGCAAGCCATGCCAAACTTGGCTGGACACGTGCAATTTCTTTTCATGCGTTCACTCCCTCTGGCCCAGTTATTACATAGGAATAGCAAAGGGACGACTGACGTTCAGTGTCTCCCGATCACAGCCCCATGAGGGCGTGTCTACAGCATTTGCTTCACGAAGAGGATAACGGTAAAATCACTGGAGTTATTCACTGCGGTTGTTTGCGGTTAGAGCGCAGGCCCTGACTTCCGCTCCCGAGTATCCTTTACTTATTTTGGAAACAGCAATTGTTTGTGGGAGTTTCTCTCTAATGAAGCTTTCCCGAAGTTCCGGGCCTGGGGCTAGGGCTGGAGGGGCTGGAGTGTCTGGTCTGCAGGTGGGAGCCCTACATTTGGCCCCTCGCACCCTCTCCTGAGCACTTCCAGGAGCCACCCGAGTGGGAGCGGCCCCCGGCACTGACAGGTGCGGCCCCAATCCAGACAGAGCGGAGGGTCTTTAGGGTGACCGCCGGAAGGTAAGGGCGGGGGTCGGTGATGCGGCTGTTCCCGTCACTAGCACAAACATCCAAGTCCTTAATAACTCCCTCCCGCGTGTCTGGACTCCACGCCAGTCACTGCGCAGTGACAGATGGTGCGCGGCGCCCCAGGACTTATGCACAGGCAGACTGGTGCTCAGGAGCACTAAGCGTGCCGCAGTCAGCCGCAGCGGAGCTGGCCAGAGCTCAGTGGCCTTGTCCCTTCCGCACTGACCAGGCTGCCTCCGTCCCCACTGCTGCCAGCCTGGCGGCATTCCCGACGCCTGAACCCGAGAGACGGTCCCTCTCGGGCAGGTGTGGGCAGCAGAAGGCCCAGGCCCCGCCGTCGGCCTGCCGGGTTCCAGCTGGTGTTCCCAAGGCAGTGCTCGGGACCTCGGTTTCAGCCTGTCCTTCCAGACCCTGTCGCCATCACACGCCTTTTCCTGATCCTGTCTGTCCAGTTTGTCTGTCCAACTCTCACTTTCCTCTCTCCCTCCCTCCCTCCCTCCCTCTCTCTCCCCCTCTCTCTCCCTCTCTCTCTCCCCCCTCCCCACTCCTCCCTCTCCCCCTCTCTTATATAAAGATACCAACCACACGATGTGGTGTCTATTACTTTCATTCAGTTTGGTCTCACCTTACCTTGACTTGCAAAGACCTGGTTTCCATATAAGGGAAGTGGTGGAGTTACCCCGTGTAATCGAGTATGCTGCACGGACTCTCTTCCACGTCATGTTTGGTGCCGGGAGCTGCCTCCCCACCCCGGCCTGCCGCCACCGGCAGCGCACGAAGGAGGGGGCAGGGCCGCCAGGCTGGTTGGTGATCAGTTGCCGTTTACTCCTGTCTCCTGTCCCGTCTCACTGTGCCTGTCACTCCCGTCTCCTCCTGTCCCCCAGGAGAGTGTCCCCTCGCCCCGTCTCAGCCCCGGTCTCCAGCCCCACCCCCAGGTCTGGGGGTAGCAGCTGCTCCTGGGCCTGGTAGCACAGTCCACATGCGCGAAGCCCCTCCTTCGGGAAGCCCTTCCCAGACAGAGATCTCGTTCAGCTTCCGTGCCCTTCCTGGCGCCTGACTGTATCCCCTGGGTGGTGGCTGAGAAACTCCGAGGCTTTGCAAAGCCATCTCTGTTTTTGTCTCTGCCAAGACATGACCAGTGGCACTGCCCGTTGCTGATGAGAGCAGACCTGTATTCTCCGCGAGTGTTCCCGTGTTTCTCAGAGATATTCCTGTATTCTCAGTGAGTGTTCCTCTGGCCATTCCTCAGAGATATTCCTGTATTCTCAGTGAGTGTTCCCATGTTTCTCAGAGATATTCCTGTATTCTCAGTGAGTGTTCCTCTGGCTATTCCTCAGAGATATTCCTGTATTCTCAGTGAGTGTTCCCATGTTTCTCAGAGATATTCCTGTGTTCTCAGTGAGTGTTCCCATGTTTCTCAGAGATATTCCTGTATTCTCAGTGAGTGTTCCCATGTTTCTCAGAGATATTCCTGTATTCTCAGTGAGTGTTCCCATGTTTCTCAGAGATATTCCTGTATTCTCAGTGAGTGTTCCTCTGGCTATTCCTCAGAGATATTCCTGTATTCTCAGTGAGTGTTCCCATGTTTCTCAGAGATATTCCTGTATTCTCAGTGAGTGTTCCTCTGGCTATTCCTCAGAGATATTCCTGTATTCTCAGTGAGTGTTCCCGTGTTTCTCAGAGATATTCCTGTATTCTCAGTGAGTGTTCCTCTGGTTATTCCTCAGAGATATTCCTGTATTCTCAGTGAGTGTTCCCATGTTTCTCAGAGATATTCCTGTATTCTCAGTGAGTGTTCCTCTGGCTATTCCTCAGAGATATTCCTGTATTCTCAGTGAGTGTTCCCATGTTTCTCAGAGATATTCCTGTATTCTCAGTGAGTGTTCCCGTGTTTCTCAGAGATATTCCTGTATTCTCAGTGAGTGTTCCCATGTTTCTCAGAGATATTCCTGTATTCTCAGTGAGTGTTCCTCTGGCTATTCCTCAGAGATATTCCTGTATTCTCAGTGAGTGTTCCCATGTTTCTCAGAGATATTCCTGTGTTCTCAGTGAGTGTTCTTCTGGCTATTTCTCAGAGAGTATTTTTGTATTCCTCAGAGAGTATTTCCATATTTCTCAGTGAGTATTCTTGTGGCTATTTCTCAGAGAGTATTCTTGTATTTCTCAGAGAGTATTTCTGTATTTCTCAGTGAGTATTTCCTCAATTTCTCAAGAGAGTATTCTCGGGCCTGGAGCGATAGCACAGCAGGGAGGGCGTTTGCCTTGCACACGGCCCACCTGGGTTCAATTCCCAGCATCCCATATGGTTACCCAAGCACCACCAGGGGTAGTTCCTGAGTGCAGAACCAGGAGCAACTCCTGAGCATCGCTGGGTGTGACCCAAAAAGAAAAAAAAGAGAGAGAGTATTCTCATATTTCTCAGTGAGAATTCTTCCTTTTCTCAACAAGCATTCCTCTGTTTCCCAGTATTTCTTTGTTTCCGATAGAATGCCGTATTTCTCAGAGTAATCCTATATTTCTCAGTGAGCATTTCCCACTGAGTATTACTGTCCTTCTCAGTGAGCCTGAGTGTCCTTCTCAGTATTCCTCACTGAATGTGGCTTGTTTCTCTGCGAGTGTTCTTGAAAGAGGATTCGCTTCCCAGAGTTCAGACAATCCTCCAGCTCTGAGTCCTGCTGCCCGTTTCCTTCCCTCATGCCAGAAGTCTCCATTGCCTGTTCCTGGAAGGAGCTGAAGGAGTCACTCTCTGCCGCCCTCACTGAGGCGCATCAGGGCTGTCCCCATGCAGGGCAGCCGTCTGAGCCTCAGCAGCCTCCCCAGGACCAGAGCTGCGGCTGCTCACAAAAGCGTCTTCAGCTCGAGACACTCAGCGGTAGCAAAACCGCCGTCATGGAGTGAGGGTAGAAGCACGCTTGGCCTGCCCTAAACATGGCACAGATCATGCTTACGGCCCAGCTAGGGCCAGGGGGCTGCACGGACCAGCGTCATGAGTGTGAGTACCTGGGAAATGCTGAATCTAGAAATAAACAAGTTCCTTAGCTCTTTCCCTGACTGGCACTGGGAGAAGGTGCGCAGGAAGCTGCTCGTCTCGAGGCCAGTCGTGTCTTCCAGGGAAATTCGGAGCATGGACACCACTTCCGCTGAGGACCGGAGTCACGATTTAAGGACATACTGACCTTTGGCTCTGACGCCGGACACCTTATGTTTTGGTCAGCTTTATTCTGACTTTTCTCCACATTCCATTTTTGATGCTTTTATTTTGTCGCCCGTTTTTGGTTTGGGTGATTTCTGTCTCTAACTCTTTTGCTGTTGCTAGCATATTACCTGTGACCTTTCACCTGACCGTGTGTGTTGGGGGGTTGTTTTGCTTTGTTTGGGGGCCATAATTGGCAGTGCCCAGGGCTTCTTCCTGTAGGCCCTATACTCGGGTCACCTGCTGGGCTGAGGGTTTGAGCCCAGGCGTGCCACGCGCAAGGCAGGCCCCTGTGGTGTATTTTTCACCCAGTTGTTTGTTTTCCCCTTATTCCTCTCTGCAGCTCCTCTTGTCCTCATGGCTCCAACAATGTGCTGGGGGCCGACGGTCAGTAGTCTCCATCGCGAGCCCTGTCTGCTCGGGGCAGGGTGGTTTACTTGCAGCAGTTCTTCATCAGTGGTCACTGGTGTCCATTAGGAGCCCTGGGTGTGGAAGCTGGAAGCTCACGAGTGAGTGATGGTCCATCACTGTGGAAGCTGGACCATCACTCACTCGTGAGCTTCCAGCCAGTCAGGAAAGCCCTGGCCGCAGCAGCTGTGGCTGCCGTTGAGCTGGTGCAGAGCCTGGTGTTCGCCGCGCCTGGAGGCTGCAGGCCGAGCACTGCGGGCGGGGTTCCGGAAGCCGGCTGCACTGAGGATGCACACAACTGCGTGGGCGGTTCATCTCTCCAGAATCCTCGTCCTCCTCCGTGCGCCCTGTCCGGGACGTGCTGCCGTGCTCAGCCTGCGGGGCCTCCTGTCTGGCGGCACGGTGCGTCTTTACCGCAGACGTGAGAATGCAAACGGCCCGCTGCCTGTCTGAAGTTAGGGCCGAGCCCCTAGTTTTCCAGCCTCTCACATTCTCCCAGGTCAGCTCTGCCGTGTGCCCTCGCACCACGGAACACCCACTCATCCACGAAACATTCCCGCACCCAGCTACCATTGTCACGCTCCGCTCGCTGGGCACCGTAGTTACTTATTAACTGACACATTCGGAGCAACAAATTTTATTGTAAGTCCCGTCCTCAGAGGTATCACTGTTTATTCACTTGCTTATTCACTGTTCATTTGGCAGATATTTACGGAGCGTGAGGACCGTGTCCTGGGTGCTATGCAGAGAATAGTAAGGGGTTTGCGTTATAAGTTCACAGCAAACCAGAGCAAATGGATATACCAGGACTCTGGGAGGAATGGATCAACAGGCCTGGGCCATCTCAGTGCCTCTAGCTGGCACCAGCCAAACTCCCCCGCGTAGAGACCGTTCCCTTTGGGATGGTCGCGGCCAAGTGCAGTGCCCTCTACATCAGAGTCTACAGGAACCTGATTCTGTGGCAACCTCAACAGGTGGCGTTACTTGCAGAGTCAGATGCCCTGTAGAGGGCTTGGGGTAGCACGTCCGATCTTTTTTGTTCAATTTTTCGGTCCACAACCAGCAGTGCTCAGGGCTTCCTCCTGGCTCTGTGCTCAGGGGACCACAGGGGGTGCCGGGGATTACTTTAGGCTGACTGTGTGCAAGGCCAGCGCCCGCCCCGCTGTACGAGCCGTCTAGCCTGTAAGCCTTCCACTCCCCAGCCTCACACGCCCACCCCCACCCCTTGATATCTGTTCAGATAGCTTCTATACAAGGAACGGTATCAGAGGGTCGACAGGGCAAAACCCCCTGTGCCTTGGAGCAGGCATCGACCTGGGGAGAAGCAGGAAAGGCACTAGGTAAATTAGTCGACCTACTGTGCGTCTGTGAGGGAGCATCGCTGGAGGGTGCAAGAGGAACCGAGGCAGAGAGCAGGAGCGAGTGAGCTACGGGAGATGGTGGCGTTTGAGCTGAGAGCACCTGACGGGGGACGCTAGATGAGCCGGACAGAGGCATCCGGTGCCGTGCTGAGCTGGAGGGACAGGGAGACACTGACAGTGAGTCAGAGACCGGGGAGGGCGGGAAGCCAGGTGGGCAGTGCGGTGGGCGGGACAGCTGAGGGACACCAGAATCCTGCTCCGGGTGGGCCAGGGGGTGAGGCCTTTCACTCTAGGTGGGAAGTGGAGGCGACAGGGCCGCTGGCGGGGGTCGCTCTCCTGCAGAGTCCCGGGTGGTCTCTCTGGACACAGGGGAGCTGCCAGCCGAGAGTTTCCCAGCCCAAGTCTCAGTACATGCTGTGGGATTGGGAGGGGGGAGGAGAGAGAGAGGCAGAGAGGGAGGGAGAGAGAGGGAGAGAGAGAGAGAGGGAGAGAGAGGGAGAGAGAAAGGGGAGAGAGACAGAGGGAGAGGGGGAGAGGGAGAGAGAGAGGAAGGGAGAGAGAGGGAGGGAGGGAGAGAGAGGGAGGGGAGAGAGGGGGATGAAGAGAGAGGGAGAGAGGGAGGGAGAGACAGAGGGAGGGAGAGAGAGGGAGGGAGAGAGGGAAGAGAGACAGAGGGAGGGAGGGAGAGAGGGAGGGAGGGAGAGACAGGGAGGGGAGAGACAGAGAGGGATGGAGAGAAAGAGGGAGGGAGAGAGAGGAAGGGAGAGAGGGAAGAGAGAGGAAGAGAGGGAGGGAGGGAGAGGGAGGGAGAGGGAGGGAGGGAGGGAGAGAGAGGGAGGGAGAGGGAACGCAGGGAGTTCTGCTCTCCCCATTGAGAGCTGGAGGCTGTGAGAATAGTTCGCTGGAGTGCAGAAGGTCGGGAAAGTGTACAGCGGCACAAGCACGGCTGCAAATGTATTTCGATCCCATTTTCCAGTTCTTCAGCGAATCATCCTCTGGAAAGTGCCGTGATCGGTGGGACTGTACTGTGCAAGGGTTACTGCGGACAGGCAGGGTCGGGTGTGACTGGGCTTCCCGTCCCGGGCAGCGGGAGAGGCTGCGGTTTCCCTGGAGTCAGGGACGCCCGGCTTGGGGAATGGGCTCGCTTCTCTGCCCGTTGCTAGAGCCGCGCCCTCTCCCACTGCGTGGCGGGCACAGAGACGGCGCGTGGCTCTCCTGGTGTGCGCCCCTCCCTCCGCGCAGGGACACCACCAGCCCTCTCCCCGCTCTCTCCTCTCGTGTCCGCCGGCTCTGCTGTCCGTGCGCCAGGCGGGTGCAGAGGGCGAATCTCCCGGGTGCTGTGGCCACGGCTACTGAGCGGTGCGTCCTCCCGAGGGAAGCAGAGGGCCCGGCCCCGGAGCCCCGCACCACCCCCTGCCCGTCGCTGCTCACACCTCGTCGTATGTCTAAAGAACTGATTCCATGTGTTCTTGATGCACACGCCCCAGCTCGCGGCTGTAGGTTTCACAGGCCCTAAGAACTCACCCACAACTTGTACCTGAACAAATCTCACCCGAGGGGCATCCCCAACACCGGAGCCTCCCAGGGGCTCCAGCACACTCAGGAGCACAATTAGGGGGGCAGTTTACCCCTGAAACCCGGGGACTCGCCCAGCTATGCCAGGGTGTGTGTGTGTGTGTGTGTGTGTGTGTGTGTGCGCGCGCGCGCTCTCTCATGTTCGCGTGCACGGATGTGTCTCTCTCTGTGTTTCCCCGCTGCATCTCCGTAGTTCCCTGCACTGCCGTGTTCTGTTCTGTGGTGGCTTCTTTGCCTTGAGCGGGTGCCTGTGACATCTCCTGGCCATCCATCCATCCCTGGCCCGCTGGAAAGGAAGCAGCAGGCCCTGCTATTCGTCACCAGCTGACTGACAGGAACAGTCTCTCCCCAGCTGCACTCAGCTCCCGCTGCTCCTGACGGTCTGGGTTCAAGGGCTGCATCTCTAACCCCCAGCCTGTTGGACGCACATGCTTAATTCTGCGCAGTGTCCACGGTTGCTGAGCTACTGTCTTTTCAGCAGTCCTAAATCTGTGCATTCTGCACATTTTCACAGTCCGTTGTATTTTGAACGATAGGCAACAAATCACTTTTATTTTGGCATTAATTACTTTAAAGGGCACTAATGTACTGCACAAAACTCTTTGCTGGTGTTGAGGAGGAAGAACCCGTGCCACTGGGTGATCATCTCAGGCTTTTTATGTTTTCCATGAAATGTTTTGGCTTGGTATGTTTGACGGCTGTCCGTGATCCGGGAGCACTGAGTAAGTCTGACCAGCAAGGCGATCTCATGCTCTGAGGAGTGAACGTTGAAGGTCAAATCATCATTTTAACTAGTTTTACATTTATAGAGAATGTCTGTATTAGTGGTGTCACATAACACTGGGAGGCCTTTTCAGATATTTGGACTCTGACGTCGGGAGGCGTCAGAGAGGAGACGGCTAAGTCTGACCCAGATGGGGGGTGTAGTAAGCGCTTCCGGGATTCCTGGCTTTCTGTGTGTGCGTATCTGGTCGTCGTCACTTCCTTGTTGGTTGGGTAGTTCGTGGCCTGGGCTGTGCCGAGCGGGCAGTGCTGGGCGGGGTCGCTGGCAGCAGCTGCAGGTGTTTGCTGCAAACCACAGTCCCGCTGTAGCTGAAGTCGGGGCGTTCCCAAAACCACAGTCCCGCTGTAGCTGAAGTCGGGGCGTTCCCAACATGGATCAGTCCTGTTGTGTCCTGCGTGATTCTTATGTCCAAAGGAAATCGTCTCAAGCCTTCATTTATCCCTTACTTGGATTATTCCTGAGTTAAGCTTTACCATAAAATATAAAATCCATGCTCAGGCCCCCCGATGCTGACGTCTGTGTGCTGGGAAGCCCGCCTTTCCGCTCAGCACCGCAGCCGGGTGTGAACAGGGAAACGCATCATCCGTGAACGCGCATCTATGTGGAGGTTGCTTTTGAAGCACTATACTTATTTTACCCGGGCGTATTCCCTTGTTCATATACTTTAATAGGATACACCATACGCCATATTAGATTGGCATTGTTTCTGGCATGTAAGGGATCCCGTTGCTCATTGATTTGCCCGAGCGGGCACCAGTAATGTCTCCGTTGTGAGACTTATTGTTACTGCTTTTGGCGTATCGAATATACCACGGGGAGCTTGCCAGGCTCTGCTGTGTGGGTGAGATACTCTCAGTAGCTTGCCGGGCTCTCCAAGAGGGGCGGAGGAATTGAACCCAGGTCGGCCTGTGCAAGGCAAAAGCCCTACCCACTGTGCTATCGCTCTAACCCATGTAAGGGATGTTTATTTAAAATTTTAGAGGCTGGTAGGTATTATGATAAAGTATTCCTGCCATGAAATAATAGTAATAGCAATTATTGTAAACAAATATAAAAGCAGGCATTTCTCAGAAAATACCATAGCATGCCATATGGACATAGGAAATGTGCTAAGTATGAGAGAGAATATTTGGTCGATGCCACAAAGAATTTAACCAAGTAGAAAGTTTGGAAAGCAAGTTCAGAGCAGCTCCTGAGTCACGATACAGCCTCATTAGGGCAGGGAGAAAGGATGGATTGAAATATTGTTGGTGACATAAATAAGTGAATCCTACAAATCATGGTGTATATCCTTAAAAAGACAGAAAACAGCCCATGAGTTTATGCGTTGCTGTGCCTTATCAGCTGGTGCTATCCCGGGAACCACCCTCCGTTCTACAAAGCTTTCTTATGAAGAAAATATTCTCTTTATTGTGACACAACTATGAAAAAAGAAATGAGCAACATATAAATTGGAATGAATGAGCTGTAAATTTTCTCTCCTAAGAGAAATAAAATTCAAGGTGTATCTATAGCATCAACGTTATCTGGTAGTATTTATGATTTTGTACTTTTAGTTGTAATGAAAGTATGTTTTTCTTTAAAAATATGTAAAAGAAAGCCTAATTTTGCATTCTTTATTTCTTTGATTTTTATATTGTCATCATCGGTGGCAGATTTTCACTAAGTGTGGAAAGGCACCTCCGCAGGATTAATACTGTCACCGTCACTGTCGTCCCGTTGCTCATCAAGTTGCTCGAGCGGGCACCAGTAACGTGTCCATTGTGAGGTTTGTTGTTACTGTTTTCGGCATATAGAATACGTCATGGGGAGCTTGCCAGACTCTGCCGTGTGGGCGAGATACTCTCGGTAGCTTGCCGGGCTCTACTACGGAGCTGAATAAATACTGAATTGTTCTGGAAGGATCCATTCAGCATGGCAGCGTTTGCTCCGCCACTGTGTGAATGTCAGGGCACTGGCTCACGGAGCTGCCTTCAGCCGCATCAGAGCCACATGAAGGCACAGAGCTCCATGCCGTGCTCATGGTCCCTGGAAGTGGAAGGTGACATGTCTCACACACGGCTCTGTGGCCCCGGAAATCTCTAATTTCTCTTCCCCTGTGCAGTGTGAACTGTTTGTTCGAGAAAACGGAACCCCTGGACTTACACATGACATACACATAAGTTTGGTTTACTGTTAACGATTGTCACGGTGTTTCCCCCTTTTGACAGTCAAGGTTTTTTTTGGATATTTTTCATATAAAGAAAAGAAATCTTCATGCAAAAACATAAACTCAAAACTGTAGGCTTTGTGAAATGTCCATAACTTTGTGTAGTATGATTCGGGTCATAGAAAAATGCATGCATGTGTTTCACAGGTGTCTAATATCTACTTGGGAAATCTCCCCTTTTTCCTGGACTTAGTAAGTTTGGGAAAAACAGACGCTTCCATTTGTGCTTTGGTTACAGAAAACCCTCTTACCTTTTTCTATATAAGTTAAAGTAATCTTCATAATGCATTAGTTTTCATTAATTTTATAAAGCATTCATGTTGAATTTCTGATTATTCTTTTAGTAAGCTGCTTATTACTTTTCAGAAGCAAGTTGTATATATTTTGGAGGCATGTAAAGTACACAAGAGAACTAAAGAAAAGTCATTTATTCCACTGATCAGATAAATGCTTTTATTAGGTTTTTTATTAGTTTCTTCAAGTTCTTTTGCCCATGTGTGTAAAGCACACACCTAAAAGTTGGGCTGTTTGGTGAAGAAAGAACTGTATTTTTAGTACTGACTTGATATAGCTTATATAGTTATGGGAGAGCCTGGAAAGCTCCCCGTGGTGTATTCATATGCCAAAACCAGTAACAATGATGGGTCTCATTCCCCTGACCCTGAAGAGCCTTTAATGGGGCACCATTGGAAGGATGAGTAAAGAGAGGCTGCTAAAATCTCAGGGCTAAGACAAATGGAGACATTATTGGGCCCGCTTGAGAAAATTGATGATCAACAGGATGATGATGATGATGATGATGATGACTTAATATAGCATACACATATGTGTGTCAGTTTTCAGAGACACACCTGAAATTTGCATAAATCTTGCAATGCAGTGTTATGCTAAAAATCTTATATTATGTACATATTGTCTCTTTAAAATATCAGGGTTATATGCTTTTATTTTATATTTCGAAGTAAAAACCTTTATTAAAAGGAAGAGAAAAGGAAATGCCCCTGAGAGAGTGGACACATCTCCAGAGAGAGGAGAGCGCCCCCCAGAGGAAAGGAGAGGCAAGTACAGCCCAGCTGGGATGAAGCTGATTCCACAAGGACCCCCCCACCCCCCACACACACACTCTCGGCTTTAAATAGTTTGCTCAGACTATTTCCCTTCCTGCGTGATGTCCTCAGTTTAGCTACCGTCACCCTGTGTGCCTCTTTCCACTGAGAAGTGGTGAGTGGCCTCATAATCGATGGTGTCTCTCTGTAACAGGACACATCTGTTAGTTTTGTTTCTTTCACAAATGGAAGCCATTCAAGGAGAGAGCTCCGAGTGAGGGTTGCTGGGGTGTCAGCAGGCCTGGCCCCCCCCAGACTCCTGCACACCCCAGCGTTGTGGGCCAGCTGCTCCGGACGTCAGCGGGGCTACGCCATCGTGCTCTGCTCCACCTCTCTGCATGGAGGAACTGGCTTGTCCGTCTGGAATGTCCCCAAGGCAGTTGAGACACACTCATGTCCACAGCCCTGGTCACCCCGAGGGGATCATTGTTGTTCGGCTGTGACATGGGCGAAGGCCCTGGTTTCCTCTGAGGGGTCAAAGGGGGTGAGAAGCCCGTGCAGCCTTTCTACGGCTCCGTCTGTCGTCCTGACCACGCGTCACGACTCAGCAACAGCGTTGGGGGTGAAGTATCTCCCCGTGCTCCGGCCGGAGAGGGGGCTCCATATCCTAGGCCGGCCCTTCAGTGGGTGTTGGTCTGGGCAGCAGTGACAGGATGAGTCGAGGAGACGCACGCTACGTGGCACTTGCAGGGAGCTGAAACGCCCGCGCGAGGGGTCCGACGGGTGGGGGAGGTTTGGTGTTCCTTCAAGGGTGGGACTGAGTTTCACAGCGACGCGGGCGAGACTAGCAGTAAATCATTCCAGTGTGGAGTCAGAGAAGAGGCTCCTGCGGGAAGCCTGGAACGCGTCCATCTGGACGCGACGCGCACAGAAGCAAGCCTCGTGTTTGGCTCCTGGCAGATAGGTCTTTTGGCTGCCGGGTTGCGGGAGAATCCAGGCAAGCGTGACTAGCACCTGAGTGAGTGGCAGCCGGGGGTCTGGCCCACCCTGAGCTGCTGGCCGGGGGCTGCTCTGCAGGGAAGAAGAATCGCAAGGCCTCACCCCCCTCGGCACGGAGAACCAAGGGCAGCTTGACACGCTGGGAAGCCGTCACTGAGAACTTGTCACTCAGCTGAGACTGAAGGTGTTAACCAGGTGGAGGGGGGGGGCAGAGAGCACCCAGAGAGACGAGCAGCTCAGGACCCCTGGGGCGTGGACAGAGGTCTAAGGGACCAGTGTGTCTCGGAGGAGAGAGGAAGGAAAGGAACTGGGAATAAGGAGGGGGGGAGAGAGGGAGAGAGAGGGAGGAGGAGAGAGAGAGGGGGAGAGAGGGAGGGAGGGAGGGAGGGAGAGAGAGGGGGATAAAGGGAGAGAGAGGAGAGGGGGAAAGAGAGGGGGAGAGGGAGGGAGAGAGAGAGGCAAGAGAGAGAGGGAGAGGGGGGAGAAAGAGAGGGAGGGAGGGGAGGAAGGGAGAGAGGGAGAGGGACAGGGAGGGAGAGAGGGAGGGAGGGAAAGAGAGGGAGGAGAGAGAGGGGGAGAGAGGGAAAGAGGGAGGGAGAGAGAGGGATTAAGGGAGAGAGAGGAGAGAGGGGGAAAGAGAGGGGGAAGAGGGAGGGAGAGAGAGAGGCAAGAGAGAGGGAGAAAGAGGAGGAGAGAAGGAGAGAGAGAGAGGAACGGAGAGAGGGAGGGGTCAGGGAGGGACAGAGGGAGGGAGGGAGGGAGAGAGAGGGAGGGAGAGAGGGAGGGAGGGAGGGAGAGAGAGGGGGAGGGACAGAGGAAGGGACAGAGGGAGGGAGAGAGGGAGGGAGAGAGAGGGAGGGAGAGAGGGAGGGAGGGAGGGGGCAGGGAAGGAGAGAGAGGAAGAGAGGGCGAGGAGGAGCAGGGAGGGAGAGAGGGAGGGAGAGAGAGGGAGGGAGGGAGGGGGAGGGAGGGGGAGGGAGGGAGGGAGGGAAGTTCCGTCACAGACTGAGGACCCTGGTCTGGGGCCGCAGCAGGATTTTTGTGGGTGTTGGTGGGGCCGCGTGGGAATGTCCTTCCGCTGTGCGGGAGAGAAAGGGCCGGGGAAGCCGTTGTCTGCCGTGTCACCTCTGCCCTCCGGCCATGCTCAGGGTCTAGGAGGCCAGTCTGGGCTGCAGAGCGGCAGCCATGCCTGTAAACAGTGGCCCCTGGCCCCCGCACAGTTAGCACGAGCGGGTTAAGGGAGTCGATGCCCTGCTCGTGGTGTGCGTGCTGCGTGCCAGTACATTACGGCTCTTCCTGTTGGCTTGATGCCCTTTCGCAATCCGATAAATAGACGTAATGATTTTCTACAACAATTTACAAGACTATTCTAAATTTTGTGTAATAGCCTTTTGATTACTTGTTATTTAAATTATAACAATATTGAAATAGCGTACCAGGACCTTTGCCTTGGGGAATCTAGTAGATGCCTTGGACAGTGATTGCATAAACATAAGAATAGTTCTACTTTCAAAGGTCTCTCGGAACCTGTTGTTTAAAAATTGAGTTCTGTGTATTGTGAAGAAATAAATATTCAACATGTCCCATGAAACAAAAGCACTTTTATGGGATTATTATTAAATTATTTATTGCCAAAAAATTCTGGGGGAAATAGATTGCACGTGGCCGATAGCAGTTAAAGGATGCTCACGTGCAGACTTGCTCCCTCTGGGGTCCACCCGGCCAAGGACAGTGGTTCGAATGTTTAGATCATTGTCTCTCGCCTGTTCCCTTCCCAACGCAGAGGAATAATTTACAGCTGGAGTTTGTAACACATGATTGATGGTCTGGCAGGATGGATAAATCGGAAATATCTGTCCCCTGACTTCTGAGAGTGACACTTAAGGTTGTTTCATAATAAATGGGGCTTCGGCGTCTAGCAGAGCCACTCAGACACACGCGCTCTGCAGGGGCTCCCTACCACAAACGAAGGGCCTCTCTGGGGTGCTGGTAAGCAACACCCGCTAGAACTCCGTGGTGTCAGCTCAGAAGACGCCTTTCTCCACCTGCGCTTCCTGTAAGCTAGTGCGGTAAGTGCCCTTGCGGCTTTACCCTGGCTCCGGGCCCTCAGGGGTAAGCCCAGGGATAAGTTTCCAGCGTCACTTGGCCTGAGCTGTTCGTGACAGGTCCGTTCCCAGAAACGTTCACTTGCAGAGCAGGGCTGCTTCTCGTGCAAGCTTTACAACGAACCAGGTGCACAGAGCAGCACTCCGGACCCGCTCACCCCCTCCAACACACACACACACACACACACACACACACACACACACACACACACCCATCTCAGAGGTTCCTCCTCCTTCCTGGACACCCGGAGCTTGCACCTGCTTGTTCAGCCCAGCTCCCGGCCGGCGTGCCCGGGGCCGTGACTGTGACACAGCCAGGTGAGCCCAAGTCTCTCCACGTGCAGCCGGGAACCACCCGTCCCTAAAGGCACCGTGTTACGTCGCACCAGGACAGGCAAACCCCACGCAGCTCCTTGGGACACTTCAGAGCGAGGCCCGGAGTCCCTGACTCCCGACAGTGCTTTGTCGTACGATCTTCATCTTCATCTGTGACTCCTGACATCCCTTTTCCTTTTATTAATATCACGCCTATTATAACAGCCACATTAGGGTAGTTTAATATTAATAGAAATGCGATCCTAGATAATTTATAATTTTGATGGTTTATCATTTTTATGAAGATATCCTGAGAACTGTACTCTTGAATATTTAATTTAGAAATCGCAAGCCAAATGAAAATCAGCCCTTGACATATGGCCTGGCTTTATCTCTCCTGGCTGTAGTCTGCTTTTAATTAAAAGGAACATGTGGATGTTCTGAAGATTCCTCAGAATTCTGTGTGAGACTGTGCCTAATCATTAGTTGCCTTTATAGGTGAAGCAGGAATTACTGCTCTGTAGAGCACACATGTTATCCCTCTGTTTTTATTAATATTCCTAAATTTTATCTAGGGGACACATAACTCTACGTAGCACTGGTAGCACTGCTCATCGATTGCTCGAGTGGGCACCAGTAACGTCTCCAAGTGAGGCTTGTCGTTACTGTTTTTGGCATACTGAATATGCCACGGGGAGCTTGCCAGGCTCTGCCGTGTGGGCAGGATACTTTCGGTAGCTTGCCGGGCTCTCCGAGAGGGATGGAGGAATCGAACCCGGGTCAGCCACATGCAAGGGAAACACCCTACCCACTGTGCTATTGCTCCAGTCCAGAAATTTTTGGCAAGTTAAGACTTAGGAGAAATACAGCAGTCTGGGAAGCTGAGACAGAAAATTTGAGCTTGTCATTCAAAAATAATGATGTTTTTGATCCCCGGCATCTCACAAAGTCCCCTGAATGCAGAGCCAGGAGTAACCCCTGAGCACTGCTGGGTGTGCCCCTCCCCCATGAAAACCAAAACTAAAGGAAACTCCCCCAAAATAATGGTGTAGGAAACGTGCACTAGAAAGTCAGAGCTTCATTCCATTTGACCGCCTGAGACAAGCAAAATATAAAAGAAAATAGTTTGGGATCAGTGGGCAGACAAATGTGCTCATAACTTTCTCTGATAACTGAAGACTTTGAGAAAAGACTGTGAACTAGAAGTTTAAAGACCCTAAGCCAAGTAGAAAAGTATGTGTGAGTAAAAGAAAATTACCTGGGAACCAGAGAAATTGTACATGAGTTAAAGGGTGCGCCTTGCGCACAGTCAGTCCAGTTTCATTCCCCACAGAACATGGTTCCCTGGGATCGCTGGGCCCATACCCGAGGCCTCTGGGTGCTGGGGGAGCCCCTGGCTCTGCAGTGCCTTGCACCAGTGCATCCTCGGCCCCTCCTGCTGGACCCCCCTGACTGAGAACCACTGAGAAGGGCCCCAGTTCTTCCTGAGCCCGGTTTGAGGGTCACTTCTCCCCCGGTAGCTAGTACAATTGTTCCTGGTCTGAGGAAAACGAAACTTCCGTCCGTCTAGGAAAAGTGGAAATGGAATAAATCTCTCATTTAATTTCCGAACGCTGTGAAAGCCAGACTCAGCCCCTCACGTGGCCCCGTAACTGGCCCCCGCGGTTCTGTCCCAGGGGAGCTGGGAGAAAATGGGTGTTTCTCTGTGGGAGCCAGCAAGAAGGAGACGGGGAGTGAGCCCTGTCGGGAAGCGGCACCCACCCTCCGTGCCGGGCCGTCTGCGTGGGAAGGGAGTTCTGTGGCGTCTGAATGGCCGGCGTGTTCCTGGATCGGCCTTGGGCCCTTCGCTGAGCCGCCCGCCCGGCTCTTGATAGGCAGGGAGGAGCGGGGCCCTTGCATCTCAGTGGCCGTGCGCTCCCGTCCACTTCTGTCTGGAACGTGACAGAAGTCACTCATTCTCGCCCGTCCTTGGATTAGGCTTAGCTCTGCTGCCCACCTGGAGGGCAAGTCCAGGTGCCCCAGGCCCCCTGCGAGAGGCGTGTGCCCACCTGCAGCCTTGGTGCTAACTAACCCACCTGGTGCACTAGAAACACGCGTGTGGCAGGTCTTACTTGCAGCCACTTCTGCTCCCTGATTAGTGACTGCCGTCTGAATTGTCGCAGAAACGCCGTGACAGGAAACAGCAGCGTAGGCGTGTAAGGACGAGGGCGTCCTTGGTTTTATTCGCCAGACGGGTGACAGAAGTCAGGCCACCCCCCCAGGGAACACAAGGCAGCCGGGCCAAACAGCCCCGAGACAGCCGCACTGTGTGTTCTCCACTTCCCGGGCACTTAGAGTGAGGACCGGCTGAAGCCCTGTTTTCTCCCCCATTTTACCTGGCGCTGGAACCAGCGGACGGCAGGTCTAGGAGTCCTTCGTCAGACCCGGTGCTCACCTGTCCTGTGGTGCTGTCACGGTTACAGCTCGCCTCATCCTAGGTTTGTTTTGTTTTTTTACTTTTTGGGTCACACCTGGCGATGCTCAGGGGTTCCTCCTCGCTCTGCACTCAGGAATCACTCCTGGCAGTGCTGGAGGACCAAATGGGATGCTGGGAGTCGAACCCGGGCCGGCCACGTGCAAGGCAAACGCCCTCCCCACTGTGCTATCGCTCCAGCCCCTCGCCTGGTCCTAGTTAAACAGGTGAATAAAGGAGCTCCGGGCGATGGCTGAGCCGCACCCGCCGGGGGCATCTCTGTGGCACCCTGCAGTGCCCAGAGCCCTGGGCTGGGCTGGTCCTCTGCTCGCCCAGGCCCTTCTCCACCCACAGTGCTCAGTGCAGAGATGCTCTAAGAGACTCTGAAATGGCTGGAGCACTCCAGGCTACACACGCATTTCTCACCAGGAGAGCCTTTGGAACACTCTCTTTGGGGACCTGAAAATTAGTGTACAGCGAGTCATCTGCCTTGCAGAGGGTGACACGGGTTCAACTCCCGGTGCTGCATATGGTCCTGAGACCCTCCAGGAGTGTCCTGAGTGCAGATTCAGGACTAAGCCCGGAGCAATGCTGGTTGTGGCCCCAAACAATTAAAAAATCCCTTCAGGGGGCTGGAGCGATAGCACAGCAGGTAGGGCCTTTGCCTTGCACGTGGCTGACCCAGGTTCAGTTCCCAGCATCCCATACGGTCCCCGAGCACCACCAAGAGTAACTCCTGAGTGCAAGAGTCAGGAGTAACCCCTGGGCATTGCCAGTGTGACCCCAAAAGAAAACAAAAAAACAACCAAACAAACAAACCCTTTGAAGTCTAATATGTTATGACATGCAGGTAGACACTGGACGTGTCCGTGGGTTCAGGCTGGAGAGAAGAGCAGCTCTGTGCCGGTGTGTGCTGACAGTGTTAAGCAGCGTCAGCCTCACCACTCACCAGTGGCGAGTAGTTTGGTAAACGCGCAGCACGAGTGAGCAAGGTGGTGTGTTCACGGCTCATTGGGAGCTGGAGGAGGGCAGGCCAGAGCCGCTGAGAAGAGACCCTCAGGCTTCGGCGAGGCGCATGCCGCTGCCTGGGCCGGGTCCCTGCGCCCACAGAAGGCCCCCGAGGGCTGCCAGGAGTGGGCCCTGGGCAGAGTCAGGAGACCCTCTGGGCCACGCGCTGCCCAGGGTGGCCCCAAAGCCTGAAGCCGCTGAAAGTCACCGAGAAAGCACATGCAGGGGAGAAACCGCTCGTGGGGCAGGCAGGTGCCCCCCTCTGCATGCACGGCGTCCTGGGAGGCCGGGCCCTGGGGTCAGGCCGGGAGAAGCATCTTCCCTGCTGCCTGAGGCTGGCAGATCTCCCAGTAAGCCCCCCCGTGCACGCGTGATGGGGAGGGAGGCGGACGGCCGTCAGAGGAGGCCCAGACACCCAGGGAGAGGCTGTGGGAGGAACGGGTGCGAGGCGGGAGGGCCAGAGGCTGCCCCACTGTGCAGGCTGAGGGGAGGCGCTGAGAACGTCCCGGTCGTGCTGGGGTCCTGGTCAGTAACCGGAGCGGCCGGTCACGCAGGCTGGGGAGAAAGTCAGAAAGTCACGTCCTGAGTGTGAAGGCCCAGTGAGCAGGCAGAGGCTGCGGCTCACGTGTGTGGGTCTGGGAGCGCAGGGCATTGGCCGTGCAGCCCATCACGTGTGTGTGGGTAGAGAGCACAGGGCACCGGCCAGGCCCGTCACGTGTGTGGGTCTGGGAGCACGGGGCATCGGCCATGCCTGTCAAGTGTGTGGGTCTGACCGTGTCACGTGTGTGTGAGTAGAGAGCACAGGGCACCGGCCGTGCCCGTCATGTGTGTGTGGGTAGAGAACACGGGGCACCGGCCGTGCCGTCACGTGTGTGGGTCTGGGAGCACGGGGCGTCAGCCGTGCAGCCTGTCACGTGTGTGGGTCTGGGAGCGCGGGGCGTCAGCGTGCAGCCACCTCTCCGGGAAAGAGCTGCTGGTGCCCTCGCGGGCCCGGGCTGAGGCCCCGGGGCCTTCAGAGGATCAAGGGAGTCTGGAGAGGCCCCGAGGGGAGGCGCTGGCTCGCGTGTGGCAGGCCGGGTCCCGTGGTCCCGAGGGGCTGCCTGAGCAGGTCCCGGCAGCACCCGGCGTCCCTGAGCCGCCCGTACTTCCAGCGTGTTGGTAAACCCCTCGGCCAAGGGACTTGCTGGGAGCACTTGCTGGGAGCACTCTGCGCGCAGGTGTCAGTGACAGTGCAGGTGCTCTGGAGCACAGCACACAGCTGTGCGTGTCCGCGGGCTGCACAGTGAGCACCGCGCCTCTTGCTCGGTTTCCCTGAACTCTGCAGAGCTCCGTCCTAGCCTGTGACGCCTTGGCTTTTCCGGAGAAACCTCGACGGGCAGCGAGCTCGCTGAGGGAACTGGCCTTTAGCCGGTTTAAATGCCAACTCAGGCTCTCCTGTGGCCAGTCACTGCCGTGGCTGAACTCTTCATCCTCACCCTGGAGACCTTCCGCCTGCCCCAGGCCCAGAAATGTCACGATTCTCACCCGGTTGCTATTGGGCTCATTGTTTATCGGAGACACGTTTCAGCATGTCACATATTTGTCGTAGGTGATGGAAAGCCACCTGCATACGCAAGGGGGAAACTGCCGGTCACTGGGAATTCCACCCCGCTGGTCGCTGGGCACTGCCCGACGCACCCCTCAGCCCGCCCCGCCCTCCGTGTAGCGTTCATCGTTTCCAGGATGATGGGTAGACGATGTTTCTGTGCCATGAAGATGGGTAGACGATGTTTCTGTGCCATGTTTGGTCCCGTCCAGGCTCTCACACTGTCATCTACGAATGACTTCTAGTCACATGCGGCTGACCCTGTAGCGGCCGTTAGTTACCCCCCGTTTCCTGGATACTTGGCTCCCCTCGACACTGGAAAAGCTTCCCCTTTTGGCGTGCTCTTCACTCCCACCCGGTCTCCACGCCCGTCCATGCCCTGCCCCGCCCCCGCCACCCCACAGCTCTCTGTGCATCTCTCTGTGTTCCTTGGACAGTGCTCCTTAGCAGGCCTGAGCTCCTGCAGTCGGTGCTAACCTGGGGACAGTGAGCTGAGGGCTGGGGAACACTTTGCTGCACCCCCCAACAGTCACAAAACCCAAACTGTGTTTGGGAGAAGGAGAGGAGGGAGAGAGAGGGAGGGAGAGGGAGGGAGGGAGAGGGAGAGAGAGAGGGAGAGAGAGAGGGAAGGAGAGGGGGAGAGAGACAGAGAGAGGGAGAGAGACAGAGAGATGGGGGAGAGAGGGAGAGGGAGAAGGAGAGAAGGGGAGAGAGGGAGGGAGAGAGGGAGGGAGAGAGGGAGGGAGAGAGAGGGAGGGAGAGGGAGAGAGAGGGAGAGGGAGAGAGAGGGAGAGAAACAGAGAGAGGGGGGCTGCTGACGGTATGGCCGGGGGAGGGGACAGCGGGCCCCGTGGCAGCCCTGCTCTGCTGACGCTCCCAGCCAGTGGCGGCCTGGGGAGGCGCGTGTCTCGGCGTGTCCCGGAGCTGTGGAAGCCCCTTGCGGGGGCGACTCGGCTGCCGCCTGGAGTGCGCCAGACCCTCGGGGCCCAGGACTGGCTTCGGCCCGTAAGTGCTCTCTCAGGCCTGGAAATCCAGGCCCTGTCACGGCGCCGAGTGCGAGGGGAGCTCGTGGGCGGGATCCGTGAGCCTGAGATTCCACAGGACGGTTTGGGGGGGAGCGCGTGAGGAGCCGCCCCGGGGCGTCCGGAAGGCGTGTGGTGGCCGCGGCCTGCCCACGCGAGACGGGCAGGGCCACGCCCGGCCGCCCCGGGCTGGACCTTGGGCTTCACAGGACAGAGAAAGACCCTGAGGTCCCAGAGGGTCGAGGAGCACACCCAGGCCCAGAGCCTCTCGCCGCACGTTGGAAATGACACTCCTCAGAGTCACCCACGGGCCTGGGGGATGCCCGGGGGGATGGCCCAGGGGAATGGCTGGGGGGAGGGGATGGCCGGGGGGGGGGGGATGCCCGGGGGGGATGGCCGGGGGGATGGCGGGGGGAGGGGATGGCGGGGGGGGGTGGTGGCGGGGGGGGGGGGGGTGGCCCGGGGGGATGCCCGGGGGGATGGCTGGGGGGATGGCGGGGGGGGGGGATGGCTGGGGGTTGGCCGGGGGGAGGGGATGGCCCGGGGGGGGGATGGTGGGGGGGATGGCTGGGGGGATGGCGGGGGGGGTGTGGGATGGCCCAGGGGGCATGGCGGGGGGGGGGATGCCCGGGGGAGATGGCCCGGGGGGAATGCCCGGGGTTGGAACAGCCCCACTGGGGGCCTGGCCCGGGGGCACCCCGCAGCCCTGCCTTGTGGTCCCGGCACGCAGGCCTCAGCAGCCCTGTGCAGCCTGGTCCTGGGGCGGAGACGAGGAGTGGCCCCGGCCCCCGGGAGCAGCACCTGGGGGCACCCCACCCCCCCCTCCGAGCTCGAGCCTTCTCGGGGCTGTGCCCGGTGGAAACCCTCGGGCCTGCTTTCCTGCCGCGATGCGGGCAGGGGTCGCCTCTGTCCTTGGCTGCTCCAGCGACCTCCCCTCTGTCCTTCCTCACTCCAGGCGGGGGCCGACGTCCTTCTCCAGGACGCCAGCGGGAACGTCCCCCTGGACTACGCTGTGGAGGGCACCGAGTCGAGCGCCATCCTGCTGGCTTACCTGCATGAGAACGGTAGGCGGGGCCGTGGGGCGGGAGGCCGTGGGCACGGAGGGAGGTAGCGTGTGTGCGTGTGTGCATGTGTGTGTATGTGCATGTGTGTGCATGTGTGCGTGTGTACATGTGTGTGCATGTGTGTGCGTGCATGTGTGCATGTGTGCCTGTGTGTGCATGTGTGTTCCTATATGCTTGTGTGTGCATTGTGTGTGCATGTGTGTGCGTGAATTTATGCATGTTTGTGTGTGTGCGTGCATGTGTGTGTGTGCGTGCATATGTACATGTGTGTGTGCGTGTGTGATCAGGTGCACCTCCCATGGCTCCGACGGCCCGTTTCCCCAGAGCCCGTGAGAGACCCGACCAGCACCCGCTGCCCCAGCCACACGCTCCGTTGACTGAGTTGCTGCAGGTCTGCGAGCCAGCAGGAACCTTGAGGCCAGTGCTCCAAAGGGAAGAGCATCCGAGTAGCCCTGAATGAATGAATGAATGAATGAATGAAGTCAGTAGGCCACGGCCTAGGCAGGCCATTCTGTCTGTGCAGGGAGGGGGCCCAGTACGGGGGGGCTCTTGCAGGCTCTGAGTGGAAGCTGACAGAGAGAGGCCTCCAGGGAAGGCGCCGGCCCTCATGCTGCCGAGAGGCCCCTGGCTCACGGGTGGGGGGGGGGACCTCCCAAGTGGGCTCAGGTGCCCGTTCACGCGCAGGCAGGCGCTGCACGGGCAGCGTGGGGCGAGAGCCCAGCGTGGCGTCTGGCACCCCGAGAGCCGCGCCCTCCCGCTTTGTCCCGCTATAAATAAGGCAGAGACCTCCCGCTGCCCCAGGACCGTCCTTTGTCAGAGAAACGCTACGAGGCTGTCCGAGCGTGTGGGGGGGCACTGCCGCCCGAGTGCCCCAGCTGCCTCTTTGTTCGGTGCTCTCAGCCCCCTCGACGGCGTTCAGCGAGCAGCCCTGCTCAGAGGGAGGCTGAGGATAGTGATAATCAGGTCCCGGCGAGGAGGAGCCCTCGGGGAGCGGCTGGGAGGTGAGCCCGGAGCCTTCCGCGGGGAGGCTGAGCCCCGGTGTCACGGCAGCTTCCCGGGGGGGGCAGGGCGGGGCCAGGGCGGGGTGGGCAGCAAGGCAGGGGGCAGGGGCATCAGTTGGCGTCCTCCGACCCCCGTCCTACTCCAGGGACACCCGGGGCAGTGGCCCTCTGAGGAGACGGCCCCAGTCCTGCCCTTCTGCTGTGGCATGTCCCTCCCCAGCCTTGGGCGGGCTCTGGAGACCCCCCTTGGCCCTGTGGCTGGAGCCGTGTGCTGCCCCTGCCCGCCCCGGGCCTCCCCCTCACTGCTCGGCATTCTCCCGCGGCCCCAGGGAGCACGCTTCCCCTCGGGAACTCACACGAGATGTCCTCAGGGCCCGACGGCCAGGCCAGGGGGTCACGTCATTGCCTTGGACGCAGCTGACCCAGGGCAGCTCCCTGCACCACACACCCCTAAGCGCCACGAAGATTGACCCCTGAGCACAAGCCAGGAGTGAGCCCCAGACAGACACCCCAGACCGTGCGTCTTCACGTGTGTGAGTCGGCGTGCCTTGGAAACGCTTCCAGCTCATGAAAGTGTCTCGTCTGGTTAGAGAGTTCAGAGTTGGGGCCAGAGCGATGGCACAGCGGGGAGGGCGTTTGCCTTGCACACGGCGGACACAGGCTCGATTCCCAGCATCCCATAGGGTCCCCTGAGCACTGCCAGGAGGAATTCCCGAGTGCAGAGCCAGGAGGAACCCCTGAGCATCGCCAGGTGTGACCCAAAGAGAAGAGAGAGAGAGAGAGAGAGAGAGAGAGAGAGAGAGAGAGAGAGAGAGAGAGAGAGAGAGAGAGAGAGAGAGAGAGAGAGAGAGAGAAAGAAAAGGAAAGCCCGAATCGTCCAGAGCGAGGTCACGGGTGCTGACACTGATGAGGGTGCTCCACGGGCCGACTGGAGCACAGGGTTCTGCAGACCCGGGAGAGAGGCCAGCAGCGTGTGCAGAGGGGGCCGGTCGGTCCCGCACCAGCGGGGCTGGCCGGAGTGTGGACCGCTTGACGCTCGGGCCGGGTTCCTGCCTTTGCTGCAGAGTCCTGATCCCGTGTCCTGCCGTGTCCGCGTCCCGCCCTCCCCGAGCTGTCTCTGCCAGGGCCCTTCCTGGTCCGTGCCAGCTGCCTGGGTCCCGGAAACGCTGCCGACTTCGACTGACTCTGCCTGCCGGGGGCCCTCGAGAGCCGCCTGGTGACAGGCAGCTGGGCTGGGCCTCGGCCGCGCCCGCTCCTGAGCTGAGCCCGTGCTCCGAGCAGCCCTGAGGCTGCCGCCCCGACCGCCGCCGTGCCCGCGGCCGTGTCTGACTGCACACCGGATGGACGAGACGCCCCGCACGGAGCCGGCCAGCGGGTAGTCGGGATCCACAGCCACAGAACGAGCCAGCGAGGCGCTGCCCTGAGCCAGGGACAGCCCAAACGCTCAGCAACAGGGGGCGGGGTGCGCGCGTGTGCATGTGTGTCTGTGCGTGTACGCAAGTGTGTATGCTCATGTACGTGTGTATGTGCATGTGTGTGTATCTGTGTGTGTGCAAGTGTGTGTATGTGCATGTCCATGTGTGTGCATGTGTTTGTGTATGTGTCTGTGTGCATGTGTGCATGCATGTATACTTGTATGCATGTGCGTGTGTGTATGTGTGTGTGTGCGTGTGTGTTCGTGTATGTGCACGTGCGTATGTGTGCGTGTGTGTGCGTGTGTGTGTTCGTGTATGTGCACATGCGTGTGTGTGCGTGTGTGTGTGTGTATGTGCACGTGCATGCATGAGTGTTCAAGTCTGAAGACGACCGAAAGCCAGCTGACGTGGCACTGCGTGCGTCCTGAACGGGCCCCTCTCTCCCGTGTAAGCCCATCCTTTGGGTGACCCCTTCATGTCTCCCAAGTGTACAGCCCACCGAAATCCAGCTTCTGCCTGGCACGTGCTCTGGAGGTGGGCAGACGGGACGGCGTCCACGACGGCGTCGCTGTTCCCCGGGACTGTGACCCGTGCCCTGAGTGTGCTCTCGTGCGCTCTCTCTCTCTCTCTGTCTCTGTCTGTCTCTGTCTGTCTCGACTCTGTCTCTGTCTCTGTCTCTCTCTCCCTCTCTCTCTCTCTCTCTCTCTCTCTCTCTCTCCCTCTCTCTCTCTCCCTCCCTCCCTCCCCGCCCTCCCTCCCCAGCTCTTGCCCTGCGACTTTCCTCCTGGGCCAGCTGCCGAGTGGCGGGTCTGGGTCAGGGTTCGAGGGCCTTGCTCCTCTGTCAGCACACTCCGGCCCCCCTCCCCCTCTCTTCCCAGGGGGTCCCATAGCCTTGGGTGCGGTTGTGCTCAGTGACCGCCTCGTGGCCACTTGAGGCAGTGTGTCCAGTGAGGGATCTGGGGCCCTTCGGGGCTGCTCTGCATTTTACGTCACAACCGGAAACTCAAGGCTCTGAATGTGAATCCTGCCCCCAAGGTCATGCCCCCCTCGCCTCAGCCCCTTCTCCGCCCTGCAGCCTCGTCACCGGCCATGCTGGCCAGGCACGGGAGGGCCCGGCTCTCTGCTGTGGGCAGTGCGTCCCCTGGGGTCAGCACCTCCGGGCACTCTCCGGGGGTCTCCTGTCCTCAGAGCCCCCTGGTCAACAGTCTTCACTCAGCCGCAGCTCCTCGGGTCACCCGTGACTAGACTATTCCTGCAGCCCAGGCTGCCCAGGGCACTGCCCAGGGAAAGACTGTGGACGGAGGTTGGCGGGGCGCCCTTTCGGACTGAACGTGGTTATTCCTGTTTTCTTAGAACCAACTTCTGCTTTCTCCCTGACTCGCTTTTCCTCCTCCTCCTCCTCCTCCTCCTCCTCCTCCTCCTCCTCCTCCCCCTCCTCCTCCTCCTCTTCCTCCTTCTTCCTCTTCCTCTTCCTCTTCCTCTTCCTCTTCTTCTTCTCCTCCTCCTCCTCCACCTCCTCCTCCTCTTCCTCCTTCTTCGTCTTCCTCTTCCTCTTCTTCTTCTCCTCCTCTTCATCCTCCTCCTCTTCCTCCTCCTCCTCCTCCACCTCCTCCTCCTCTTCCTCCTTCTTCGTCTTCCTCTTCCTCTTCTTCTTCTCCTCCTCTTCATCCTCCTCCTCTTCCTCCTCCTCCTCCTCCACCTCCTCCTCCTCTTCCTCCTTCTTCCTCTTCCTCTTCCTCTTCTTCTTCTCCTCCTCTTCATCCTCCTCCTCCTCCTCCTCCCTCTCCCCCTTTCCCCCTCTCTCCCCCTCCCCCTCCCCCTCCCCTCTCCTTCTTCTTCTTTTTGAACCACTTCGGAACCACATGGAGCTAGAGACTGCAGTGACTGAAATTCTCGGAGCGCATGAGTCTGACCCTAGAGTCATGTAATGCCATGATTCTGGGGTGATAAAATTGCTCTTGAGAGACACACAGAGAGCCCCCATGTAAAAGGAATAATGAAGGAGAAGTCGTCTGGTGATAGAAAAATAATGTTACCTCCAAGGGACAGTGAAGGAAGTTTAAGACACAGTGGAGGCTGACCTGGAGTGTTAAGGTGACTTTAGTTTTATGCAACTATCTATTGACATTATTAAATAGAGTCAGGCAATGGTATCATTAGAAATTTTTTAATTTCAGCTTAACGGTTTATGTTTTCTAATTTTTTAAATTCATCACATTTACATGAAAATGATCTACGTGGAAGTTGCACTGTAATTTTTTCAGAAAAATCCTAAATTTATTTTTAAAAGAGGGAATTGTCCCATAATTTGTCCCAAAAAAAGTCCCAAAAGAGACTTATTATCAACCATGGCTAGCTTGATTGGGTTTTTTTTTTCTGTACATTTAAAAAATTTATTTGGCGGGGCAGGAGAGATAGTGGAGCAGATAAGGTATCTGCCTTGCACATGGCCAACCCGGGTTTGAAAACCATATGGTTTCCCGAGCACTGCCAGGAGTAAGTCCTGAGCACAGCCAGGAGTAACCACTGAGCATTGCTAAGTGTGGCCCAAAAAGCAAAAAAAAGAGAAAAAGAAAGAAGATATTTGACTAATTTATCACTCTGACGTTACCAAAAATAGATTTGTACTTTTTTCTAAACATATAAGGAATATTTAATAATAACATTTTCTATGTTATTATCGTCTTGGATAAAAATTGAATTTTAAAATAATAGGATGCATTTACAACAGTAATCAAAATTATTTTTATAATCTGTTATAAATGAGTTATAAATGAGTATGATAAATGCATTGTAAATGATTCTGTAATGAATCACATCTATTCTGCCTTTCAATTTTGAATCATACTCTTTTCATATATTTTATATATCTTTTTATATATTTCCAACTTAATTATAGGTTTAAACTAGTCACTAAATATATATCTTGTTCCAGTATTAAAACATAAAAAACATAAAAAGCAAAAACATAAAAAAGCTGACAAACTTGAGCCCTTGGAGACCTTCTGCGCCTCCGACTGTGAGGCTCAGAGCTGCCCACTGAGCAATCAGCCTTCCAGACGGAGTCTCGCATCACCTGTCCGGCTCCAGTGATGGCTAGAGTGACGGTCCCGGGTGACTAGAGTGACGGTCCCGGGTGACTAGAGTGACACCCCTGGGTGACTAGAGTGACTGTCCCGGGTGACTAGAGTGACACCCCTGGGTGACTAGAGTGACAGTCCCGGGTGACTAGAGTGACTCCAGCGAAGAGCACAAGAGCGATCAAGCCCACTTTGCAGATGGATGAATCGAGACCGAGACACGTGCCCGCACCCTTTGTGCAAACAGTGAGCGCGGGCACTGCCAGGCGGGCGCGGCCGGGAAGGGCCCTCGAGAGCAGCGCCCTTGCCCCGCCCTGTGCAGTGACCCACAGCGTGGGACGGCTGTGGCGGGAACCCACTGCCAGTCGGGTTCCGCGTTGCCGTCTGAGCAGCGTTGGGCTGTCACAGCCTCAGCTCCGGGCGGGCTGGAGACGGGCTCCGGGAGGTCAGGGCTGAGTCCTCAGTGACAGTGTCGGGAGGAGGGGCAGGGACTCTCTGCCTGGTGCTCCTCCCTTCCGGGGACCAATCCTGCAGGCCCTTCCCCCGGGCCTCAGACCAGCTCCCACGAGAGAGGCTGGCCAGAGATGAGGTGGCACGAAGGCCAGAGGGGCCCCTTTACTGCGACGTTAAACACGGGTGGGCACCCAGTGGGACCCTCCCCCCTTCATCTCCAGGCCGGCCCCTGTCTGACCACCTTGTTCTCCTTTCACACGCCTCCGCCAGTGCCTGCTGGGGGTCCCAGCACCGTCGGAGAGAGAGGGCCGTTCTCCCGGGCGCGTCTCCCCTTCCCGCCCCACAAGGAGGAAACCACAGAGGATAAACCGCATCACAGCGGTTTCCGCTCACTTCCTTGGGAGCTCTTTGGGCAGTGTTGGCGGGGCGTTACACGAGAGCACCCGCAGTGTGTGTGTGTCGGGGGTCTGTCGAGAGAGCTTTCCTTCCTTAACGGCGGTGCTCCAGCTGTAGACAGAACGCATGCCCGGACAGAGGGGACCCAAAGTGGAGAGGACTTCCAAAAGGAAACATATCGAAAGATTGTTTTTTAAAAATCTAGGTTTCGGCAGCTGAAGGAGCAGCTCTGCATTTGACTTTATTATCTTTTACCCCCGATTAAAAAAGTATTTCTCTGCCAAAAATCAGTATTGATAATTCATTCTCACCCTAGATGGAATTAGTTTTAAATTTTTTTTAAAAATAGTATTTTCAGGTGACATGGTTGGAGCAGTGCTAATGCTTATAATCTTGAGCAAGAATCACTTCCCCTCACCACGGGCAAACTCCCCCCGGCCCTCGGCCACTAGCCCTGTGTCCCGCTCATCTGCCCGTCCTTGCCCCGTGCTCCACTGCCCGGGAAGCCTTCGGAGTCAGAAGCCAGTGCTTGGTCAACATTCAGTGGTTCCTGCCCCCTTGTCTTCTTTCTCCGTGTTCCACAGAGTGGCGAGGTGACCCTGTCTCGTCCCTCTGACTGGCTTTACTTCACGTTACACTCAGTCCCCGTCAAATTGCAGCAAACCGCCAGATCTCATGTTTGCTGACAACTCTGTTGTTTCCACTCAGTCTCACACAGCGCCCTTATCTGCCCGCCTGCCACCGGGCATTTGAGATGTCTCGATTTCCTGGCTGCTATCCTTATTGCCGCAATGTGCAAAGGTGGGCTCGTACTTTTCCAGTTGCCGTTGTGGTGCTCTTGGGGTAGATGTCAAATGAAGGATCGTTGGATAAGATGGAAAATCTGTTTGAGAAAGCCCTGTATGTTTTTCTGTAGAAGCCGAGTAGATGACCTTCCCAGCCGCGGTGACTGTCAGGTCCCTTCTCACCAAGTCCCAGGCGGCACTGGTGGTTTAGCCTTGGGTAAGCACAGGCCAGTGGCATTGGTGTGAGCTGACATCTCACTGCATCGCTTTGAGTTTCCCGGAGAGTAGTGACGAGTAACGAGGCATCCCTTTCCCTGTGCCTACTGGCATCTGTATGTCTCCTGATAACACCTGATCATCTCCACTCCCTGTTTTTGAAGGGATCACTTTATTTTCTTGTCGAGCTGCTTTTGAAAGTCTCTTCGGGCCCGCAGGGATGGATCTGGCGTCTGTGCACCAGGTGAAGCGTGAGAGATCCATGAGGATGTTAACGGACGTCACACACCTCCTGTCCGGTGGCGGGAATGTGAGTGAGAAAAACGAAGACGGAGTCACACTGGTAAGCTCAGAAACACTGCCTCGTGGAGCACGCACATGGATTCCCAATGCCGAGAGTCATCAACTGTTAAGCAGTGTGGGGTGTTAGTCAGATCAGAAAGGTCACATTCACGATCGAGATTTTAGAAAACACCTAAGGATGCAAACAGGAGAATGTCAGTCACTTTTGGTGCCTCCCAGAGAGCCTCCGTGTCTCTGCTGAGATCTTCTCCGTAAGCCTTTCCTCAAGTGTGTTTCCTCTGCAGATTTAGGATACATTTTACCGTTGCTTTCCCAATGTGTGATTTTTTTTAGGAGAGCTTGTAATAAAATTTTTCCATTTAAATTTTAAGCAAAATAAACTATGGGCACTCTGGTGAATAAATTTCTATGTTCAAGCAAATTCTGGCCATTACTACCCCACCCACAGTTTTTATTTAGGCACTGTGGTTTAAAATAGTTTTTAGCCCATGGGCATAGCCAAAGCAATCACACACACAGCGGGTAAGGTTCTTGCCTTGCATGCGGCCAACCCGGGTCGAATCCCTGGTATCCCCCAGCACCGCCAGGAGTAATTCCCGAGTGCAGAGCCAGGAGTGACCGTAAGCAACACTGGGTGTGACCCAAAAGCAAACAAAAGGCCTCAAGACACCACCACTGGGGACAAGTTATAAAGCAGTTGAGGGGGAAATGCTGTTAGTTGAGTTTCAGGTGTCCGGAGCTGCCCAGTGTCCCAACATCACCTCAGCTCGAGGATCAGCGTCCCCTCAGCCATGTCCCAGCGTTGGTGAGACAAACCCGCCCCCTCCCACCTAGAAGCCCATCCCCTTGGCAAACTCAGTCAGGCCAACTTTCGAGATCTACTACCATTGCCAATTGTTAATCTCCTCCTGTTTCGTTACAGTCCACATATGTGCTAGATCACGCTGGGTCCGTCCCTTGCACTCTGATTTCACTCAGTATAGCACTCTCCAGTGCATCCACGTTGTCACAGACTGCATGATTTCATTCTTTCTTGCAGCTGAGTACTATTCCACTATGTATAATAGCAATAACACGCAATGGCATATACATGTACATACATATGCACATGTATATATACTGTCACTGTCACTGTCATCCCGTTGCTCATTGATTTGTTCCAGCAGGCACCAGTAACGTCTCTCATTGAGAGACTTATTGTTACTGTTTTTGGCATATCCAATACGCACGGGTAGCTTGCCAGGCTCTGCCGCGAGGGCTCTATACTCTCAGTAGCTTGCCGGGCTCTCCGAGAGGGACGGAGGAATTGAACTCGGGTTGGCCGCGTGAAAGGCAAAAGCCCAACCGCTGTGCTATGGCTCCAGCCCATGTATATATACGTAATATGTATACACATAATGTGTACAGATTCACGTGCCGATATATGGCATTACTTTTTATTACTATTAGGCACCTACTAAAGAGAGTGTAAGTAGGAGTACTAAACTTAGTTTGATATAGGCATGATGACAGAGCACCGAGGTGAGAGCATTTGGCCTGTTGTCTCGTGAGTGTACCTGAATCAGGAGAGCAAGGGTTGAAATTAACTGGAGTGGGAATAAATGCATCAAGCCTGGAGGGAAAACAAGCAACAGAGGGGCCTTGGAGGCTCTTTCCAGGCCACACACGGAAGCAGGCAGAGCCACGATTGCTTTTCTGTCGTGCAACACATCTGGGGTGAGACTGGGCTCTGTGGTGACCGGGGAGCTGCACTCCGCAGGCTCTCCCGGGTGGTGTTTCTCCATCATTAAACACATCTGAAGTGCTTTGAGTCCTGTAAATAGATTTCTTTTCCTCGATATTGATTCTGAAACACAAGCTTCAGAAAACTATCAAAAACGTAACTAAGCCGTAAGGAAAGAAAATGAGGCATGTTTCAAGTTCATGAAGCCATGGGTACAACAGCAAAACACATTAATTCGCTCACGGAGGAGACGTTTATTGCCCACACCCGGGGAATGTGGGCGCTAGAGCCGTAGACTTCCCTTTGCCTTTTCTCAGGGGTGGAGAGACAGTGTTGCGGTCAGGGGCTTGACCGCCCGTGACCTACCGGGTACGACCCCGGCATCCCACACGTTCTCCCAAGCCCTGCCAGGAGAGATCCCCGAGCACAGAGCCGGGAGCAAGCCTCAAAACTTCCTCCCGAATAGTTCTCATCCATATGCGGCATTAGCCTCAGGGTCATCTCAGCTCTCAAGAGGAGGGTCAGGCAGGGGAACGTCTTCAGTGGCTAAACCTAAAATAGGTTCTTGAGAAAATTAGATGCAGAAATCAAAGAATCCGTGACTTGGCAATGCTGAGCACCTGTTTCCCGCAATACTCACTCACAGACTTAAAGACGGAGACAAACCAACGCGTAATCCTGCGCGGCACAGCCCTTTTGATATGAAAATAGGAGCAGAAAGCGCGGGGAAATGACTGCATGCATCAGAAGCTAGCCTGAGCGCTGAGCATTCAGCTTCTAACAAGGAGCGAAATTAAGAGGCAGATAAACCCGGAATAGTATTTGTGATAGTATTTTAAAGTGTTAATAGCTTTAAAATGTGCGTATCTTATGCATATTTTTTCTATGGAGAAAAAGATTGTAGTGCCAGAGATAGAATCCAGGCCCTCATAGATGCAAGGCAAGGCCCTCCTGCTAAGTTTTATGCCCAATCCAAACTCATAGAATGTAATAATAAAAAAAAAGGTGAACATCTCACAATAGAAAGTGAAACAAATAATATGAGTCTGTTCACAAAAGGAAATGCAGCCAGCTCATAGCTATGTGAAAAAAGGCTTAGAGTTGGTCATTAAATAAATGCAAATCAGTTGCACTAATTCTCTAATAAGTGATAGCAAAGACCATGAAAGCTCAGGGCCTTGAATATCAGTGCTCTAACGCGCTGCTGGCGGAATATAAATTGGTAAAAGGGATCTGGAACTCAGTGTCGCCTGATGCAAAAACGAAGTATGTTCACTGTTTTAGAACAAGAATTCCGTGTGCAGGGCCGTCAGCAGGGAACGAGCAGAGAGGTAGACGCTCTCTCTCCACACAGGGATTAGCTTAACTCTGCGTCCCTCTGAATATCACGCTTTCCCGGAGAGCCAAGGGAGCCACATCAGGAGGACGAGGCTGGACAGACTGACCTCCGGCCTCCTCCAGCGTCCCCATGAGGCCCACAGGTGGCCCTTGCTGACTCCCTAAGCTTCCCAGTCGCCATGTTCCTTCTTTCCTTCGGGGCGGTTAGTGGTGCTGTGTTGTGGGTGAGCAGGTCCCTACCTCCAGGGGCACCGTCCACCCTGAATCCATCGCCAAGTCGGCGCGGTGGACGGTCAAGCGGGTTAACACTGAGATTAGAGCGAGTGACCGAGTGGGGAGCTGGGCTGGGGAAGATGGGCCTCTGCTAAGCCGCTGACGCTTAATTCTAAGGACCAAGAGGCATTTCTCTGCGTTGTTCAGTGGCCGGAAGGTCAAAAGCGGTTATTAAGAAGGTGCAAGTGTGTCCATTTAATTTTAGTTTTAAATGTCAGGAATTTTTTCACACTGTGAGAGGAGCACCCGGAGACAGACGGTCTGAGATTCTTCCCCCTAGGGACCTGGCTTGACCATTCTCCAGCCGGGTGCAAGCTGCTGCCTCTTTAGTCTTCTCTTTATCCCTGGGGCGGGGCTGCCAGTTCCTCGGTTAGGACTATTCCTGCTGAGAAATAGCAAACCTAGGTGCCTGCGATCAGCACGAGACATGTCTGTGCTGCCTTTCCAGCCGTGAGAGCAGACGGTGAGTGGAGTCCACGTGCTGTGAACTCTGGCCCCGCTGGGGGCTGCGTGACCTGGCGCGGGCCTGGCCACAGGGACCTCCCTTCCACGGGCCCGTGAGGTGGGTTTGCCCAGCCTGGGCCTCAGGCCTGGGCGGGCGGGGGCAGCTGGTGTTCACGCCCAGATCAGGAGCAGAAGGTCCTAATTCCCTCTCCAGGACCCTCCCGCCTGCCCGCGGCTGTGCGGTGCCCAGCAGGGCAGCGTCTGGTGCCAGACCCGGGCCTGAGCTCCGGGGAGGAGGAGCTCGCGCTGTGTTGGGGGCGGGGGGCTTGTGCCTGCGGCCGCAGCGAGGGAGCCCGGCCTCGCACCTTCCAGGCCCTCCTTGGAGGAGCCTGGGGCCCTGGAACTCTACCTGTGTGTTCCGGGCGGGGCCAGGAGGAAGGGGGTGACCGGGTGGCCTGCAGGGGGCAGCCAGGCCACGGTGAGTCTGCTCTGTGGCCACCTTCTGCCGCACGGGAAGAATTCTGGGCCCTCGGGAATCCTGCTGCAGGCTCGGCCTGGCTCTGGGGCTGCACTGGGAGCAGGGCGGGCGCCACCCCCGGGGAGAGCCCCAGGTGACTGGCCCTCTGGCGTGTCGCAGATGAAGTCTGTGTGCCACCAACAGCAGAGGGCTGATGTGACCCCGTGTCTGGGCCTTATGCCACTGGTGAGACGCGCGGACATGCGGGGCCGGACAGGAGGCGAGCGGCCACTCTGATCGGACACACCGTTGTGTCCAGGAGGGGAAGCAGACGTTCTTGTGGAACTGTGTCAAATGGAACTCTTGGACAAGCCCTTTAGACTTTACTGTAGTTTTATATTTTTAATGAAAAGGGTAGGGACTGGAGTGGTAACACAGCAGGTAGGGCGTTTGCCTTGCACGTGGCTGGCCCGGGTTCAATTTCTCTGTCCCTCTCAGAGAGCCCGGCAATCTACTGAGAGTATCCCGCCCACATGGCAGAGCCTGGCAAGCTACCCATGGTGTATTCAATATGCCAAAAACAGTAACAACAAGTCTCACAACGGAGACGTTACTGGTGCCCGCTCGAGCCAATCGATGAGCAATGGGACGACAGTGCTACAGCGCAGGGCTAGTGAAAAGGAAGTGAACGATGAAAGCCTCCCGCACCCAGGCCTCGAAGGGATCTGCCTTACTGTTCGAAATGATTTTCCTTTCCCTTTCCTTGTGGTTTCCTGCCTGAGTTCCCGATTGTGGTCACTCGGTGCTGCGGGCAGCTGTTTATAAGGATTTGGGGGCTCTGCTTATAAAGGGAGAGGCTGTGGTTGAAATGGGAATCCCCCCTGGGAAGAACAAAGGGGGGACCTCCCCTGTCCGCAGCAGGCTGCCCTTGCTCGGCCGACCCCAGGCCTGGGCTGCTAAGCTGGGCCTATCGAGCACGGACACACTCACCGCTGCTCCTTGTCCTGGCCACTGCAGTAGACAGGAAGCCTGACGACCCGCTTCCTTGTTCCATCTTTCTCCTCTGTCCCTGAGTCCGCCTCCTGGGACACCGGACGGGGCGCAGGGATTTCAGAGTTGGTAGCACCTATCTGCCCCCGAGGGCAGCTGCCCAAGGACTGAGTCCCTGTGCTCTGCGCTGGAATTCACTGGGAGTAGAGCAGGGCCACAGGGCAGGGTGCGGGAGCCTCCCGGGAACGCAGGCTGTGAACGGAGGGGAGATTGGTCATCGGCCCCTCGGCCTTCCTCCGAAAGGGGTGACTGTCTCTTCTACCAGACGCAGAAAAGTGTAGGAGCTTTCTCACAAAGCTGATTCTGTTTAGAGCAATGTCTGATTCTCCAGCTCTCCTTAAAAAGCTGAGTACGCGGCACTGGGGTGCTGCAACCAGGCACCTCCCCTTGCAGTTACACCCGGTGTGACAGGCACCTCCCCTTGCAGCTACACCTGGTGTGACAGGCACCTCCCCTTGCAGTTACACACGGTGTGACAGGCACCTCCCTTTGCAGGTACATGCGGTGTGACGGGCACCTCCCCTTGCAGGTACACCCGGTGTGACAGCCCTTTGCAGTTACACCCAGTGTGACAGGCACCTCCCTTTGCAGTTACACACGGTGTGACAGGCACCTCCCCTTGCAGTTACACCCGGTGTGACAGGCACCTCCCTTTACAGTTACACACGGTGTGACAGGCACCTCCCTTTGCAGTTACACGCAGTGTGACAGGCACCTCCCTTTGCAGTTACACACGGTGTGACAGGCACCTCCCTTTGCAGTTACACACGGTGTGACAGGCACCTCCCCTTGCAGGTACACGCAGTGTGACAGGCACCTCCCTTTGCAGTTACACACGGTGTGACAGGCACCTCCCTTTGCAGTTACACACGGTGTGACAGGCACCTCCCCTTGCAGGTACACGCAGTGTGACAGGCACCTCCCTTTGCAGTTACACCCGGTGCGACAGGCACCTCCCTTTGCAGCTACACCCGGTGCGACAGGCACCACCCTTTGCAGTTACACGCAGTGTGACAGGCACCTCCCTTTGCAGTTACACCCGGTGTGACAGGCATCTCCCTTTGCAGTTACTCACAGTGTGACAGGCACCTCCCTTTGCGGTTACACACGGTGTGACAGGCACCTCCCCTTGCAGTTACACCCGGTGTGACAGCCCTTTGCAGTTACACCCGGTGTGACAGGCACCTCCCCTTGCAGGTACACCCGGTGTGACAGCCCTTTGCAGTTACACACGGTGTGACAGGCACCTCCCTTTGCAGTTACACGCAGTGTGACAGGCACCTCCCTTTGCAGGTACACACGGTGTGACAGGCACCTCCCTTTGCAGTTACACCCGGTGTGACAGGCACCTCTCTTTGCAGTTACACATGGCATGTGCAGGGGGCCACAAGGAGGTGGTGATTCTGCTCCTGGACCATGGCGTGGACCCCAATGTGGCGGATAATCAGTACTGGACACCTCTCCACTTGGCAGCAAAATATGGCCAGGTAAAGTAATGCCTCTCATTCTTTTAAAAATCAATTCATTACCTGGGGCCGCAGGGATAGCACAGCGGGTAGGGCATTTGCCTAGCACGCAGCCAACCCGGGTTCGATTCCCGGCATCCCATAGGGTCCCCCAAGCACCTCCAGGAGTAATTCCTGAGTGCAGAGCCAAGAGTAACCCCTGAGCATCACTGGGTGTGACCCACAAAACAGACAAACAAAAATCAATTCATGATCCTTAAGTCATTTCAAATTTAATAAGCAATTTAATTATGTATGCCAACTAACCAAATATTTTTATGATTGAAAATTTAATTTTAGAAGCACAGAAAAATATGCTTTGTTCAAGAGTCTGAATATTGCGGCCGGAACTGGTCATACTACAACTGGCAGGACATTTGCCTTGCATGCAGTTCACCCAGGTTTGATCCCCAGCATCCCATATGGTCCTTCACGTGCAGAGCTGGGAGTAACCCCTGAGCATCACTGGGTGTGACCCAAAATAAAAAGCCAGAAAAAAAGGAGAATCTGAATAGTATAGTGAACATTGTTGAAGAAATAATCAAACATTAGAAACAGTCACCATCGAAATGAAGTTAATACTTTTTACTTAGTTTTTAGCACAGTCATCCCGTTGTTCATCGATTTGCTCAAGCGGGCACCAGTAACATCTCCATCGTGAGACTTGTTGTCACTGTGTTTGGCATATCGAATACGCCACCGGTAGCTTGCCAGGCTCTGCCGTGCGGAGGAGATACTCTTGGTAGCTTGCCAGGCTCTCCGAGAGGGGCGGAGGAATCGAACCCAAGTCGGCTGGGTGCAAGGCAAATACCCTATCTCTAGTATTCTTTAATACTTTTTTTATAGTTAGTAAATATAGAGCAAAATTACCTCTTGTTCTCTTTTTCTCTACAAATTTTATTTTGCTTTGATGAGTGAAGGGTGAATAGTAGATTTTGTCTCTGAATTAATTTTTTTAGCGCTAGGTAATATATCTTTATTTTCATTTAGTTTATTCCCTAGTACCATTGCATCATAAAGTAAAAAACTCAATTGTTAAAGGGCTTATATAAGATAAATGTGACAGAAGGCGTTAATAGCAATTCATCTACTGAATTTACAAAGTATGAATACTTCATTAGGAGACTTGTTAGTGGCAGCGTAGCTGTGAGGAGATTGAAGTGGAACTTGTTTGTCTCCAAATATCAGTTTCATTGTCTTGTAAACGGGGCGGGGGGGGAGGCAGGTAGCTCTCCAGCCGCCTCAGACCCCCACCCCCCGCACCCGGGGAAATGCCGCCGAGGGTCAGGGATGGTCATGTTTGCCGCCGCACTACGTGGCACAGACGGTCACGTGGCAGCGGCCCTGCGGGGCAGCGTCCACTGCGCCCGAGTCCACGTGCCCTGGGCAGTGTGGGGACGGAGGCCGAGAGGGGCGAGGAGTGAGTCGGCCTGGCCCTGAGATAGTGACCCAGGAGGGGTGCGGGAGGCGGCTCCCGCAGAAAGGGGCGAGGAGGGAGGGAGGGAGGCAGGGGTGTTCCGAGGGCGCCTGCGTGGGTGCAGGGGTGGGTGTGAGCCGGAGGCCAGCAGGAGCTCGGGGCGGGCGTCCCAGGCTTCCTCTGAGGCTGCCCTGTGTGGCTGGGTGCTACCGGGGGAAGCCTGAGGCAGCCGGGGGCCTTCCCGGAACCTCAGCAGGCCCCTGAGACGAGGCTCCCCTCTCCTCCGGCCCGGCCTTCCCTTCCGCCTCTGAAGGGGCCTCAGTTTCTCCTCGCCAGGAGCTCGGGACCTGCCAGTTGGACTCGGGCTGCCTCCGGGCCCCTGCCACTCCCGGAGCCCCTCAGGTCCCGCCAGCTGCCTCGCCAGACAGTGCGTCGGGGCCCCTCCCCGGGGGGCGTCACAGTGGGCGCACCAGCCCCGCACATGGACTGGGGCCCCTGAACCCCCGACCCCGCTGCCAACTCCCCTTCCCTCTGCCCTGCGGCCTCCGGGCTCTCCCGAGTCCCGTCTCCGAGACCCCTCCCTCTGCTCCAGGCCTCCTGCTCTCCTGGCTGATGTGTCCGGCCGCTGGACGGGCCAGTGGCAGCGCCCTGGGGTCCCCGCGGCATGCTGCTGGCCAGCGCCCTTCCGGTGGGGAGGCGGGATTCTAGTTGGACCTTGGGTGTTCGAGCCACTCTGCTAGACGCACTCAGCACCACACATTCTCTTCTTTCGACTGCAGCTCGGACCCGAGTTTGGTCCCTGGCTTCCCCAGACACCACCAGGAGTGATCCCTGAGCACAGAGCCAGGAGTAATTCCTGAGCCCAGAGCCAGGAGTCAGCCCTGAGCACAGAGCCAGGAGTCAGCCTTGAGCACAGAGCCAGGAGTGAGCCCCGAGCACAGAGCCAGGAGTGAGCCTTGAGCACAGAGCCAGGAGTCAGTCCTGAGCACAGAGCCAGGAGTAATCCCTGACACTGCTGATATGGCTCAAAGACTAAAAAAATTAAACTAACCTTAACCCCATCCCTTCCTTTCTGGGTACGGACCAGCCACGAAGCCGCTGTGTCCTACACCTTGTTCCTCTTAGTCGGAAGGAGAGGCAGGACCTCAGCGGGTCCTTCCAGTTCTGCCCCAGGGAACCCGCCCCAGTGGGTCCGTCGCATTGGAAGCCCCCCGCCCGCTCTCAGAGATGCAGGCCCCTCGGACCCTGGGCTTTCCCGGCACAGACAGAAAAGGAGCTAATGCAGCAGCCAGGCGGGAGCCAGCAGCCAGAGCAGCGCCTGAATGGGGCGGGGGGGGCTTCTCCGCTCCCGTCGAGGGGCAGAGCCCACCTGCCTCCTCAGCTCAGACGAGAGCAACGGAGAGAGTCCTGCTCGCAGCGAGGGGCTGCCCGTCGCATCTCAGTTCTCTGTTTCCCCTGGAAACAGTTTTAATTTAGACTTTGTTTTTTCATTGTTCACCCATTAAAAATTCCACTCATTCTGGAAATGATATTTTAGAAACAGGGTTTGTTTGACTCCGTGTATGTGCATGTGAGACTTGAAAGTCTCTAAAGAAATTTGCTGTAAATAAATGTATCTTTGTTGTGGAAAGAAGCTGTAAAGAGCAAACATTTTAGGGAGAAGAATGGCACTTGAAAGCCTTTCACAGGAATTTTGCTCTCTCATAAATAACCTGCTAATATCAATGCCGTATGCAGAGGCAGCTCACAGAACACAGCGGTATTTATGAGTCACAGTTACGCCAGCATGGTGTATTCATCTTTAAATTGCCCTTTATAAATGGACTAACTTTTCCAGTGAGGAAGAAAGCCACGTCTGCGACTGTTTGAGGCTCGGAGCTGGGTGAGTGATGTGTGCAGGGTCCCTGGGCCTGGCCCTGCGCTGCCCGTGAGCAGACTTTGACCGCAGCCTGTAGGTACTCTGTGTTTGTCGGAGGTACTCTTGCTGTTGGTACTCCAGCAAGCAATAAGGAAACAGTCACACAAGCTCAGCTCCAGTCACGCCTCCCCCACGAGCACGTGTCTCTCCACATTCCCGACTGGGGGAGGCGTTTGCGTGTCCACGTTCATTTGGACCCAAACCCACCAAATGTCAGACACACCTGGATTTGGTTTTTTATGTAAATCTGTGCTCTGGAAAATGTCGGAGAAGCAGATGGTCTTCCTCTTGCCCCCGAGTGTTGCTGACCCGCCTCCGAGCACACGGCTGGGCGGAGCTGGCCGTGCACGGGACTGGCCAGGCAGCCCCAGAGTTCCCTCATTTCTCTCCCATCCCCCGGGCCCACCAGCAGAAGGAGTCCCTGTCCTCCGCCCCGGCAACCCCCACAGACGTGAGCGTGGGAGTGCAGGTGGCGTTCCTGCTGCTTGGGGCCGGGTGTAGGTGCAGGAGCAGAGTTACTGGGTCATTGGGAAGCTCGGTTTCTAGTTTGGTTGTTGTTGTTGATGTTGTTTTTGTTCTTGTTCTTGTTTTTGAGGACTTTCCATCTCGTTTTCCAAAAAGTCTGGACCAGGAAATAGAATATGATATTGTCTTGACCTTTGAGTAGCCAGAGGTTTTTTTTAATATAAAAGTATTAAACACGGGGAAACAAAGGGATGTTATACTTAAGGAAAAGTAAACACGGTAATAGTTCTAAACAAAATACATTTTTAAGATAATTAGCAGTCAAACAATAGAATATGAAGAAAGAAAGATGGCTTACAAATTAATAATACAAAGGTGAACACCCGGGAAAGTACAGGTAAATCTTAAGAGATGCTTCACAAACAAAATACAGAAATGGCTCCTAAGCATCTGAGAAGGTTTTTAAAATGAGTTTGTAGGGAAATATGAATGAAATAACACTGACGTATTCTATGCCAAGAATGTTTGTTAGTTAAGTATTTTTAAAATATGCATTATCCCCACAACAATAGTGAGTTTTGTGTTGAAATATGGAACGTAATCAAGGTAAAGAGAAAATTCATCAGTTATACAGTTGGGGTGGGGGCGGGGGGTATACTGGGGATTTTGGTGGTGGAATATGGGCACTGGTGAAGGGATGTGTGTTTGAATACGGTATAACTGAGAACTTTGTAACTTTCCACATGGTGATAAAATAAATAATAATAATAAATAAAATATGCATTATCAGTTGCTAGAAAGACAAGAATTTAGGATACATAAATTTGTGGTAATAAAATTTATAAATGAAAAATGGAATGCTAGGAGTTCTTTGCGGGAACAGGCGTGCACGTTTGAGATCTTTGAAGTAACGATGCATTCGCTCTGATGCAGCCCAAATCTATGTCCAGCTGCCGTGAGGGGGAGGCCGGTGCCCGGCTGTCGAGGCCGAGGAGTGAGCTGGGCTCACAGACAGGGAGCCCACGCTGTGTGGCAGGCAGGCGTCCCGCCCCGGGGAGCGGAGGGAAGCTGGGCCGGTGCGGCCGGACCCCAGGGCTGGCCTCTGGGGAGGGCGGGCAGTGGCCGGGAAGAGCCGGCGCCTTGCGTGTGCTCGAGGTCACCCCATCCCTGTGCTGCCGTGCCGCACCGCCATGCTCTGCAGAAGCTTGCGTGCTCTCAACTGGGGCGTTTTCAAAACACACGTTTCTCCACAGACGGTCACGTCTCGTCATGAGCTACGACCTTGTCCTTGACGCTCCGTTTTTCAAGGCCCCTTTCGGTTTGCCTTGTTCACGGTTCTGTCATGAGTAGACAGTAGGAGTTGCTCATTTAATACCAAACTTCTAGAACATTCCCTTCTTCTCAGGGAAGAATCGGGGAGTTGCCAGTCCCCGGCCGTTTTCCACCCAGCTGGACGCCGACCGGGGCTTTGTGTGCGTCAGGGCTGGGGTAGTCTGTGCCTGACGTTTCGGGAGAGGAACGGGGAGGGGAGGCAGGAATTCCGAGGCCCCCTTCCCCGAGCAGCCACTGAGGCTCGCTGCTGGCCGCCCGGGAGCCAGCGAGAATGCCCCACGTCGCTTCTCTCGCTGTTTCAGACACACCTGGTGAAGCTCCTCCTGATGCACCAGGCCGACCCGACCCTCCTGAACGGCAGCTCGGAGAAGGCCTCAGGTGAGTGGCCCTGCCCGCGGCCGCGCTGACCTCCTCCTGCACCCTGGCACAGCCAGGAAGCACAAGTCTGGGGGCCGAGAGGGGCCCGTGGAAAGGCCCCCCCAGGCTCGGCTGCCCGCCATGAGCCCGGCCCACTCGGGGGAGGACTGAGGGCAGCACTCGGGGGCCTGCCCTGGAGTCTCCCGGGGTCAGGCAGAGGCTTCCCTGGACTCGCGAGTCTTTGGGCAGCGTGGGCTCTGCCCAGCGGGGTGGGGGCTGCCTTGGTGTCCCCTGGACTCTGGGGGGCGCCACTGAGCTTTGTGGGCGAGGTGAGTCCCCCCACGCCTGGCTGAGTTTCCGTGTCAGTCGCCTTTGTGCCCAACAGTTTAAGAGTGATAGTGACTTAGTACTTCCCCGCCATTTTGTTTTGTCGTTGTTTTCTCTTGGTTGAACCAGGTGGCATCCCCCAGGGGGCTGCGGTCTCCTGCCCCTCTCCCTGGCGGCCCTGGGTGCGTCTCCTCCTTGGGAGGCAGGCCAGCCTCTCTGGTCTCTGACGGCGGGAGGGGCGAGAAGGGGCGGGCTTTGCCTGCCGCAGCCGCCCACCCGTTTCTCCCTGACACCACGTGGTCCCCTGGGCTCGGCCAGAAGGGCGCCCCACGCCAGCGGGGAGTAGCCCCCGCACTTAAAAGTCTTAAATTCATCGTAATTTAAAGGAAACGTCATTTAAAATTTTCTAGAGTTCTTTGTCCTTTATATACATTCACGTTCCTCGTTTCTTGTGTTTTGCTTTGGGGCCACCCCCGGCAGCTCACAGCTTACTCCTGACTCCGTGCTCTAGAATCAGTCCTGCTGGTGCTCCAGAGACCAAATGCAGGGCTGGGGTGGACCCCGGCTCGGCCGCGTGCTAGCCAGGCGCCCGGCCGCCAAGACACGACCCGTGTCTCCGGCCCCTGCTGTTTGCTGCTTACTCATCTTTGCTAAAATGAGCCAACGACTCACCCAGCAGGGTTATAGAATAGAACCAGGATGTTGGAATTAAGAGAGATACAAGAGCTTTAAAGTCTCTGACTCCGGGGGCTGGGGTGAAATTACAGTGGTAGAGCGTTGGCCTTACATGTGGCAGACCTGGGTTCGATCCCCGGCATCCCATATAGTCCCCTGAGCACTGACCAGAGTAATTCCTGAGTGCAGAGCCAGGAGTAACCCCCGAGCATTGCCAGGTGTGACCCAAAACCAACAACGACAGCAAAAACCTCTGACTTCAGAGTAATTTTAGTCATCTTGACAACTGAACTGACTCATTCGGGCTGATTGGTTATTAGTGTGAGTTCAGCCTGATTCCGGCGACGGGCTAATTATCCCGGCACCAGCTCCGGATGTGCCTAATGATAAACGTAAGAGAGCGATTAGCAATCTGCGGGGCTTTTCCCTAATTCTTCACAAACATGTTGATGGCGGAAGACAGCTCGCATCTCTGTGGACTCAACTTCCACTGGACACCCCCCCCCCATGCCCTTTAAACTCAGGACCGTGGCCCCTTCCCGGGGCACGGGGCAGGGCTAGCCCTGCCCGCAGGACCCCCACCCACGTCCTTGCCTGTTAAGTGTGGTGGCAGCTGTCCTGAAGGGACCGTGCGGGGCCCGGGCACTGCCAGCCCCCGCGCCCCAGAGAGGGACCAGCCTCCAGGTCTAACCTCAGGCCCCGGCCCCGCGGTCGGGCCCCGGGTGACGGTCAGACGGAACGGCCGTGTCAGCCTCGCAGACTCGGCCACCAAGGTCCTGCGTCCCCGCACCCACCACGTTAGTCCCCGAGACACGGGCGTGGGGGAGGGGCTCACTGCCTCCAGCCAGCCTCTGCGGTTGGGATGCTCCTCTAGCACGAGCGGCCGGGACCAGGGGAGGGCCAGCCTCCCCCCCACGCGGGAGGAGGGAACCGGCCCAGAGGGGGGCAGAGAGCCCAGGGCCGCCCGCCCGGACCGGCAGAAGCATCGGCCGGTGAGGCCTGGGGCCTGTCGTGTCTCCTGCATCTGGACCGGAAACACACGCGGTGTCTCTGGGGCGCAGGCAGTTCGCAGAGGACACAGACAGGGTGGAGGGGGGGACATAAACGGTCACCCGGGGCCAGAGTCCAGCCCTGCTGTGTCCTCGGCCCGAGCCCAAGGCTGGTGGCGCTGCCGTGCCGTGTCCTTGGAGAGAAGCAGCCGCCCCGGGGCTGGGCGACCTAAGCGTGAATTTTAATTCAGAATTGATCAGTTGTCGGTTTGGAGTGGTTTGATTTAACGCAAGATCACCCAGCACATGCAGCTGCCGTGTGTGGTGGGGGGTCTCTCGGGGGGACATTCCCAGGGATGGTCGGGAGGTCCGGGCCCCCCTCCCGGCACTTCTCGGCCAGCTGGACCGCCAGCCCAGTGTGAGAGCCCGTGGGAGCGGCTCGGGCCCTGTGCCACGGGGCTCCCCTCGATGCTGGCACGGGACATCGTGTTGCCGGGGGCTGGGGAGGTCGGGCACTTTGAGGAGGGAACCTTCACCCCCCGCACTCCCTCCGGCCGTGGAGGGTTTGTGAAGAAGTGTTACTACATTACTGCGGATGAGGAGGACCTCAGGGAAACACCGAGATCTCTCTAGCTTTGCTTGACAGTAGAACCGAGCGCTTACTGGTACATCTCCCCACGGGGGGACGGTTTCGAAGATGCCCCCAGCATGTCCCATGGCCACCCCATGTTTGGGATATATCCTCGCCACGTGGTGATGAAGAACCGTTTCACCGAGAGTAGAACACCATTCAGTTCTCTCAGGCTTGGCATCACAGTGATCTTGCCTTTTCCACGTCACTGTTCAGGGCATATCATTTTATAATTTTTATTTACTTTAAGGCTGGAGCGGTAGCCCAGTGAGTAGGGAGTTTGCCTTGCACGCGGCCGACCCAGGTTCGATTCCTCTGTCCCTCTGGGAGAGCCCAGCAAGCTACTGAGAGTATCTCACCCGTACGGCAGAGCCTGGCAAGCTCCCCGTGGCGTACTCGATATGCCAAAACAGTAACAAGTTTCACAATGGAGACGTTACTGGTGCCCACTTGAGCAAATCGATGAGCAATGGGATGACAGTGACAGTGACAGATTTACTTTATAATTAAGTATATCACCAGTGGGAAAGGAGGTGTCATTGTGAACGGGATAAGGCCACTTTGCTCCTCCCTAAACTGCGTGTTCTCCCCCGTGGGTTAGTAACCCTGGCCGCCCCGGGAGGGAGAGCCAGTGAGAGGGGGGAAACTGCGCCTTCCTCACCCACAGTTCCCAACTCCCGTGTGTCCTGCAGATGTTGCCGCGTCGGAGTTTATTGAGGAGCTGCTGCTGAAGGCCGAGGCGGCGTGGGGAGAGAGGGCGGGGGAGCCCCCGCCGGCCTCTGCCCTGGCCCAGGAGGACACTTACGAGGAGATCATCCCCCCGCACGCAGTGCTGGCCAGCAAGCTGTAAGTACCTGCATTCGGGAGGGCTTGGACCCAGAGCTCACGTGTTAATCGAGGACAAGTAAATCCTGCACGCCTGTGGGCCCTGGTTTTGCTGTACCTCTGCCTCCCAGCTAAGAGGCCATCACAACTGCGCGTCAACGTACTTACCAAAAGTTCTTGCTGATAACAATCAGCTTATCGTATTTCAATGAAAATCCTCCTGTTGTTTAACTGTGGTTTATTAGGGAAACTGATCACTATGAGGCTAGTGATAATTCTTTTTTTTTAGCATCTAAGAACTGTCGGCAATTGTCTTTTCTAAAGCAGGAAGCACAAGTCTGCATTGTGTCCCACTAAGGTGTGACGCAGGATGGTTTCTGGCTGTCTGTGATATTCCTCCAGACACTGGCCTCGGGAGGGGGGTCTTGAAAGCACCGTCTCCAGTGAACAGAACCAGAGCAAGGCCACGATTCCACTTACACAGAATGCCCAGTGCCGTCGTCCTCAGAGACAGAGAGTGGGTTCGAGGGCCGAGAGAGTGGCCTGGGAAATGAGTCTCTGTGGGTGGAAGGGACCCCGGGGGAAGATGGGACTGTCCTTAAAGCAGACCTGGCGGTTTACACAGACTTGTGAATTTCATATTTTAAAAGTGTGATTTTCACCTGTGAATTCTATCCTAATTATGTGAACTGCTTCTCCCGTGAATTATATTTTAATAAATTACTCAGATGAAAGAGAAAGCGCATCTCAGGCTGCAGATCAGCTCTGTTATCCTCAGAGTGGGGGCGTGAGATGCTGTTCCCTTGCCCGGGTGGGGGCCGTGTCTAAGGTGGGATGTGCGAGGGTACCCCAAAGAAGCCGCACCCCTCGGCTTCTGGACAAGTGGAGGGACACTCTCGCGGTGAGGGCGGGGCCCACGTGACCCTGGTCAGTGGCAGTGGAGGAAATGCCGGTGGGATGAACGGAGGGTGGCCGCTACGGTGTGGACCATCACTCAGCCGGCTGGACGCCAGGGCAGGAGCTGCAGGACAGACGAGTCTCCCGGGCGAGGAAGACCCTTTCTATTTTTTTTTTTAATTTTTTTTATTAGAGAATCACTGTGATGTACAGTTACAAACTTATCAACTTTCGTGTTTGCATTTCACTCACACAGTGATCGTTGACCCATCCCTCCACAGTGCCCATTCTCCTCCACCAATGGTTCCTGTATCCCTCTCACCACCCCCATTCCATCCCCCACCACCCCACCCTGCCTCTGCGGCAGGGCATTCCCCTTTGTTCTCTCTCCTTTGGGGTGTTGTAGTTTGTAATAGATATATTGAGTGGCCTTCATGTTCGGTCTATAGTCTACTTTCAACTCGCATCTTCCAACCCGAGTGGGTCCTCCCAACATCCTCTACTTGGTGTTCCCTTCTCTATCTCAGATGCCTTTGCCCCGAGCATGTGAGGCCAGTTTCCAAGCTGTGGGCAGACCTCCTGGCCCTTATCTCTACTACTCTTGGGTGTTAGTCTCCCACTCTTATTTTATCACAGATGAGTGCAATCTTACTATGTCTGTCTCTCTCTTTCTGACTCATTTCACTTAACAAGATACTTTCCATGTTGATCCACTTATATGCAAACTTCATGACTTCATCTTTTCTAACAGCTGCATAGTATTCCATCGTGTAGATGTACCAAAAGAACAAAAGCAACCAGTGTTGGCATGGATGTGAGGAGAAAGGGACTCTCCTTCACTGCTGGTGGGAATGCCGACTGGTTCAGCCCTTTTGGAAAACAATATGGACAATTCTCAAAAAATTAAAAAATTCACTCCCATTTGACCCAGCAATACCACTCCTGGGAATATATCCCGGAGAGGCAAAAAGGTATAGTAGAGATGACATCTGCACGAGGAAGGCCCCTTCTTGTGTGAGGAAAGCGGTTTCCCCGCGGCCGATCCCTCCGCAGAGCCCCCGGTAGAACTCCCTGTGGTCCCCAGGTGGAGCGTTGCCCAGACCCTTCCCTCTCCCCGGGAGGTCGGCGAGATGTTTCCCAGGACAAGGGCCATGCGTGAGCTGCCCAGGCCGCCCTTCCTGACCACCCCATCACGGACACTCAGGCCATGCTTCACCCAGAACAGCCTGGACGGTCCGGGGTGATGCTGGCCGAGCTCAGCGATGCTGGAGGCCGAGCAGGGCCTGTCCGGGGCTGGATTGTCCCCGCTGTGCTGCAGTGCCCTGGGCTTCCGTGCCAGCCGGGCAAAGACGCTCCGAGTCTCTGCTTCCATCTCCAAAGCCCCGTGACTGGTCCCTCATTTTCAAGCACAAGAAAACTAGGAAATAAAGGAGACCAGATGGGCCCCTGAAGACGGGCCTCAGGCCGCCACGCCATGTCCACCTGAGCCCCTCCTGTTTCCGGGGTGAGAAGGCAGGTCTCGTGCTCGCTCATGCCGGGGGAGGGAAGAAGGGAGCCTAGGGACCACGGCGGGGCCAGGCGTCGGGAAGGGCCTCTGGGATGAGCTGCCCCCCCGCGCTGACAGCGGGACTCTGCCACCCATCTCTGCTTTCCCCGGGGTGGAAGGAATGCAGATATGCACCGCGGGAGAATCGCACGTCCTGGGCCCTGGTGTTAAAGTCAATGCCCAGAGTTCCGCTCCCCTTAAAGAGTATCTCACATGCTCACATTTTAGAGATGTTCGGACTCAAACATAATTAAAGTGTCAGTCCTGAATTGGTCCATAGTAAGATATTTGGATAAATTTGAGCTTATCCATGGGCTGGTAGCTTTTTGTTGTTGTTGTTGCTGTTGTTATTGTTGTTCTTTGCTATCAAAAATATAAACAAAATTAAAAATAATTAATTTGACTAGACAAGTACTTTTTTTTTAAGTAAACCTCTCTGGCTTTTTATTTATTTTATTTTATTTTTGGGTCACACCCAGCATTGCTCAGGGGTTACTCCTGGCTCTGCACTCAGGAATTACTCCTGGCGGTGCTTGGGGGACCATATGGGATGCCGGGGATTGAACTCAGGTCTGCCGCTTGCAAGGCAAACGCCCTCCCCGCTGTGCTATCACTCCAGCCCCAAAGACAAGTACTTTTTGAAAGTATATTATTGCCTGAACAATAATATACTTATTGTTGATGACTTATTTGTTATATTGTTAGATATTATTGTTGATGATTTATTTGTTATACACACTTAAATGTAATTATTTTAAACCTATTTTCCTTCTGACTCTGAAACTTTAAAATAGATTTCATATTGAATTTTGATCTCTTATCATTATAGTTTACATCATCTGCATTAAATAGAACTGAAAACCTGTCACTGTCACTGTCATCCCGTTGCTCATCGATTTGATTGAGTGGGCACCTGTAACATCTCCACGTGAGACTTGTTGTTACTGTTTTTGGCATATCAAATACGCCACGGGTAGCTTGCCAGGCTCTGCCATGCGGGTGGGATTCTCTCGGTAGCTTGCCAGGTACTCTGAGAGGGGCAGAGGAATCGAACCCAGGTCGGCCGCGTGCAAGACAAACACCCCACCCGCTGTGCTGTCGCTCTAGCCCAAAGACAATTAGAACATTATAAGTTTTATTTTGTACTTCATGATCCACATGCATCAGGATGTCTTAATTGTAATTGTATAGATATGAGAATGCATAAACCAGGAGCAAGTATACTTGATAAATTTATTTGTCCTGATGGTAGTTTTGTTTGGATTTGGGTTTGGTTTGGGAGCCACACCTGCTGGGCTCAGGGCTTACTCCTGCTCTGCGCTCAGAGGTCACTCCTGGCAGGGCTCAGGGTACCACAGAGGGTGCTGGGGCACCTAGCCCAGTTCGAGTGTGCAGGGCAAGTGCCTGCCACTGTCCTACTCTCCAGCCAGAGATATGGAGGTGTTTTCACTACAGAAATTACAGACACTCGAGGGTTCCTCTATAAACTCGCTCAGAAATAAAGACGCATAAAACCTTCTCAGGCCAGCCCTGCGCACTGTCGAGACGTGTCCGTTGCCGGTTGATTTTTCCATAATATCACAGTGTCCCGACGGTGATCGATTTGGTGAGCAAAAGTATTTTAATAAGTTGCAACACTTTCAGCGTGTTATTCTTTTCATAGGGAGCATCCATGAAGATAATTAGAAAATTTTATTTTAACAGAAAAGAGAAATTTCTTTCTTTTGTGATCTCTCAGGCCCCAGCAAAGCAGCGTTTTGCAGCATCAGCTTGGGTGCGGGCCAGGGGTGAGTGGCTCAGACCTGTGTCTGCAGTTGTGTGGACCAGTTTCTCGTTGCTGGCAGGTTTCTGCAAGGCCTTCATTTGGGTGTGTCTTTGTCATTGAAATGAACGCCTGCGATTGTTCCGTGAAAATCCAAGTCTCTTGCTGAAACCAAGTGCGCGCTGAGAGGTTTGGCGTCCTGAATCCCAAGCAGGAAGCCTGGTCTGCAGCTGTTTCTAGACGTCTCGGCTTCCGGGAGGGGGGAGTCCAAGCAGAACAGCACTGCAGTCCAGCGGAGGGATGGGCGGGCACCTGGCATACTGATCAGCCCCGCTGCCCGCCAGGGCCATGCGGCTCAGCGAATCGCCACTTGAATTTCGTTTCCTCGCCCGAGAGAGACTAATGCGTCCAGCGGGTGAGAAGCAGAGTCTGAAAGAACTCGGGAGCCAGAGAGGCCGCACGCGGATGGAGGCGCTTGCCCTGCACACACAAGCCCTGTTTGATCCCCAGCACCGAGAAGGCCTCTTGGGCACGACCAGGGTGACCCCCAGGACGTAGCAAGGGGTGGTCCCCAAGCCAAAACAAAACAAAACACCTTGTTTGATTTTTTTATTTTTATTTATTTATTTATTTGTGCTCTTTGAGTCACACCCGGCGATGCACAGGGGTCACCCCTGGCTCTGCACTCAGGAATTACTCCTGGCGGTGCTCGGGGGACCATATGGGATGCTGGGAATCAAACCCGGATTGGCCGCATGCAAGGCAAACGCCCTACCCGCTGTGCTATTGCTCCAGCCCCAAAAACACCTTGTTTTAAAAGGAAGAAAAGAAAAAGAAAACTTGAAAAATCTCCTGTTCTCCACAAACTGAAGCGCTTCCTTCTGCTGCTCTGACTCCTGTCTCGGTCCTCGCTCCCAGTGCTCCCAGCACTCCTCTCTCGTCCTGGCTCCCAGGACTGCACCCTGACCTGGACTGTGACTGCACAGCTTCCCACGTTGGTTGGGGACTTGCCTCTGGTTGCTCTTTGCCAAGGATGAGGCACTGCTGGGCCTGCCACGCCTGCCCAGCGGGGCCGTCCTGGCAGAGCTTGCAGACCTCCAGCGGGGGCTACGTGTTGAGTGCCCGGGCGGGTGTTGGGGGCTTTGCTGTCAGAGACAGACTCAGGCTTGGCTGCATGCCAGGTGCACACCCTAACCACTGCACCATCTCTCTGGCCCATGATCCTTCAGCGTTTCTCTCTAGGCCTTGTCTTACCAGCCTGACTTGCTGCTTTTACACAGGAGCTCATGCCTGGTGGTAGGTGACTCCTCCTCCTCCTTCAGGCTTCTACCGGGGCTTTAAAGAGGAGCCAGCCTGCAAACAGCCCCCACACCCAGGCTTCGGACTCACTCACCTCAGCCCCCACCCAGGCTCCGGGCTCACTCACCTCAGCCCCCACCCAGGCTCCGGGCTCACTCACCTCAGCCCCCACCCAGGCTCCGGGCTCACTCACCTCAGCCCCCACCCAGGCTCCGGGCTCACTCACCTCAGCCCCCACCCAGGCTCCGGGCTCACTCACCTCAGCCCCCACCCAGGCTCTGTCTCACTCACCTCACACCCTCACACCAGGCTCTGTCTCACCTCAGCCCCCATCCAGGCTCTGTCTCACTCACCTCAGCCCTCACCAGGCTCTGTCTCACTCACCTCACACCCTCACACCCTCACACCAGGCTCTGGCTCACTCACCTCAGCCCCCACCCAGGCTCTGGGCTCACTCACCTCACACCCTCACACCCTCACACCAGGCTCCGGGCTCACTCTCCTCAGCCCTCACCCAGGCTCTGTCTCACCTCAGCACTCACCCAGGCTCTGGTTCACTCACCTCAGCCCTCACCCAGGCTCTGTCTCACCTCAGCCCTCACCCAGGCTCCGGGCTCACTCACCTCACAGTCATGCATACGGGTCCCTCATTTGCCTCATCCTGACAGTGCCTTGAAGACGAGTGTTAAGAATAAGCACAGGGGCTGGAGCAATAGCACAGCGGGTAGGGCGTTTGCCTTGCACGCGGCCGACCCGGGTTCGATTCCCAGCATCCCATATGGTCCCCTGAGCACCGCCAGGAGTGATTCCTGAGTGCAGAGCCAGGAGCAACCCCTGTGCATCGCCAGGTGTGACCCAAAAAGAAAAAAAAAAAAAAAAGAATAAGCACAACCCGTGTCAGAGCTCTGCGCGCCCTCACTGGCCCGGCGTTTCATCCTGAGGGATCGCCGGGCCTGGCACAAGCGCGTGGCTGTCGGAGCTCTCGTGCTTGTGTGAAGCCCCTGGCGCCTACTGTGCGGTCGGGTTGCCCAGTGCCAGGGAGACTAGTCAGGTGTAAAGGGACAGCGTGTAAACCTACTCCAGAAATCGACCTTCAGGCGAGGAACCGTCTCATCGAGAGAGTCGCCCTCCATCCGCAGGGACAGGATTCGGATGTTTCCGCCAAAGCCTCTGGGCTGCCGGCTCCGTGCTCTCGGCGTCTTCTCAGAGCGTCCGACTTTGGAGTGGGATGCTTGTGTGTCGTGCGCCCACGGGTTTGTCTTTCCTGGTGCCGTCATGGCCTGAGTGGGGCCTACCTGGAGCACCACGGCCGTGCGTGTCTTTCCTGGAGCGCCGTGGCCTTGAATTTTTTACTTTGACATCGTACACTTGGGTACCTTCTATAACATCGTACACTTGGGGATCTTCTATAACATCGTATACTTGGATACCTTCTATAACATCTCCCTCAATCTCGGACTCTCTTATCCCGAGAGTCGTGTGCTTGGAGTAGCCGTGCCTGCAGCATCCTGCCCCTGAGGTCTTACTGGGCACAGAGCCTTGGCTAACTTGGAGATCACTCAGAAAGGTCGTGGCAGCACCCGGATTACCTAGTGTGGATCCGTGAGAGTTGATGGTCTAACCCACCATCTAGCAAAGCAGCTTCCCAGAAACCATTGGCCATAAATCCTGTTTTGGCCCAATCCTCATTTATGATTATTTACACAGAATAACTATTATAAAGTCCTCTGCAGCTTAAAGCGCCCAGTGCTCCCTCTGTTCTGCGGGTGTAGAGTCTGAGTTTCAGGAATGGCCTCTCTTACTGTAGACCAGAGGCCTGAAAGCATCAGTAGATCAGATATCTCAGCCATGATAATTAGTATGTCATAGTTTCCTTAGATTATCAATAGATTTACCACAAAATCCTACTAAATGAAGTTGTGTATTTTACTGACTTCACGTTACCCATCCTGACTCCATAGCTAAGCATCTTAGTCTTCAGGAAGCCATCAGCCAGCTGCGGAATCCACACCCAGGATGGAATTCTAAGCGCAGAAGGTCTCAGGGAGAAAAGCCAGACTGTACAGTCAGAAGCAGACACGAGAACTGTCTGCTCTTATTTTCCATTTGAAACACTCGCGTTGTTTCCCCGGCACTGTTGGGCATTCGGGGTTCCAGGTCGGTCGGGAGCCAGGCTCCCGAGGGCGGAGGTAGAACCATGCCCACTGACTTTCTTTCTGTCTATCTTGGAAATAGGAACATGTTGCCTTGACGCCCGTTCATCATCCCATGGCCCACCACATAAGCATCTTCTTCTCATACATGAATTTCTTTCTCTCTTTCTCTTCTCCCTCTCTCGTTATCCCCACCACCACCCCCCCCCTCTCTGTGTGTTGCTTTACCAGGTAAAAATAAGTTCTACCACATTCTGTCAAATCTACCTACTAAAAATGTCCAAACATGTGGCATATGATTGAACATTCCTTTGGTTTAGATGAATGATGATAGTGTCATTTCCTGTCAATAGAATTCTTTGAATACATATTAAGATAAATATACTCTAGAGCCACTTCTGCTGTGTAATGTGGACATGATTCAGAACCTCCTGTTGTATGTGAATAAGAAAACTGAATCCAACTCCTTCTGTTGAGGAGTTTTTAATCCCCCTGCCTGGGCTGGGGTGGTCGTCTGGGGGGGGGGGAGGTGCTTTCTTGTCTCGACAGGGCAGGGGAAAGCCCTGAGCTCTTGGTGCAATTCAGGTGCGATTCCAAGTACAAGCAAACAAAATTCCTTTGCAGATATACCGAGTTGAATGAGGTGTTTTCAAAACAATGCAATTTCCAATCTGAACACAGTGACACATTATAATTATTATTTTTTAGACAAAGCAATTACTTTACCTAAGGGGCTTTTAAATCATAGTATTTTGTCATTTTTAGAGGGACCAAGATAGCAATTTAAAAACTCTCCAAACACTGTTTCACTCAAAAATAATTTGTGAATCATTATTTTATAGGTGCAGGAAGAACAAATTTCTTATAGTAAATAATTTATGTGGCCATGTTCATAGGATTAAAATGAAAAACTCTCATTACTTTAACCACCAGAACAACTGAATCACATATGCCATTTCTTCATATGTGTGTCTGTTACATATTTTCTTGTTACTCTGATAGATTTCAGTATTTTCTTCAGTTGTTTTCTTTTTCTGACTCTGTAAAACTGCTTTATATATAAAGGCCAATAATTGTCATCTTTGTTAGTTTTATTATTTTCAGTTTCCATTTTCAGAAAACCCCAGTTCCTGTAGGCATTTTGCTCCGCATGAAGTACCTTTTATGTTTATAGAAACAAGTAAGTCTCGATAAACCCATCAGAGTTTAGGGATCTGCTGACTGTGGGTCCAATCTGCTGAGTTCCCGGGTTGAGTCCAGGCCTCTGCCCTGCGTCAGTCTCAATGCTTCCCCTGCAAGCGAGCCCACTTCCTTCTGGCTGATTGAATTCACCTTGTTGACAGCCCATGTTTGAAAATAGGCTGTTCCAATCCCCTTCATTCTATTTTCCACAGATAAACGTGTGTTCCTAATAATTTCCTTTTTATAATCAAATTAATATGCTCTCATTGAAGAAAATTTGGAAGGTGCAGAAAAATTTATAGCGTGTAAAAATTTATAATGCATGTAGTCACTCATTAAAGTAGAGGGAACGTGAGCACCATTTAGATGAGCACCACTTAGATGCACGTAGGAAGGCAGTGCTGACTCTCCTGACCATCGCCAGGGCGGGAGGCTGAGCCCGGAGAAGACAAACCAGAGCGACTCTCCGGGCGGGGCCCAGCGGAGCGGGCAGAGGGTGTCGCGCCAGTGTGGCGAGATGGTCTGTTTCTGAATCAGCGGGACGGGGAGGCTCCTGCCGCCCGGGCGGGCGCTTGGGGCTGCCACTCCCGTCTCTGCACTGGCAGGAGAGGGCCCCAGCCTCTGCCGAGGCGCTGGGGTGCAAGGGCGAGAGCGAGGCATGTCCAAGGGGCAGAGACGGGAGGCACAGGGGGTGGGGGTGGGAGCCGGAGACAGCACCGGGACCAAGGGACTTGGAGCAGTCCCTGAGCACAGAGCTGGGAGTAACCCTGAGCACTGCCAGGTGTGGCCTCTGCCCAGAACAAAACTTTGCTCTTGGCCATCGGGGTGCCTGAGTGGTAAGGACAGGGGTCAGTGTGTGTGGAAGCCCTCAGCGTCCCGGGGACACGCACGCCCAGTGCTGGCCCAGGGGCCTCCCGGGAGCCCCAGGGGAGTGGCCGGAGTCAGCGGCTGGGCCATGGCTGGGCCTTTTTCCAGAGTCACCCAGAAGAAAGGCGCTTGCCGGGAGTCGAATCCCGAACCACGAGGCGCTGCTGAAGCCCATCTGGAGGCACCTGCTCCCCCCCCTTTCCCAGGCTGCCCCTTTCCCAGGGCTCGTGCCCGGGGGCGAGGTGCCCAGGGCCAGGGTGGACCGACCACCCTCCTCCCTCACACCCAGGAGGGCGTCGACAGGCACTGCATGGCGCCCAGCCCCGGCTCCTGGCGCGAGTGGCGGCTCTGCTGGACACTCGGCATGGAGTTCCCAGGGGGCCCCGGGCAGCTCCGGTCCCTTAGTGTGGGGTGGTAGCTCCTTTGTCCAGAGCCTGCCGTCCTCGCTGCTGAGCTCCAGGGACCTCGCGGGGACCCTCGTTCCCCGTGAGTGGGGCAGCCCCGCCCCTCGGAGTTCCGGACACAGCCCACGGCCACGCCCAGTGCCTGCCCATTGCGCCGAGGCCCTGAGCGTGCAGGTGGCAGGGCCGGGCCCCTCAGATGGGTCGACTGAGGGCGGCACGAGCATCCGTGTGCCCCGCGGTCTCCCTCGCATTTCTGGCCCGGCTGCACTCCTGTCGGGCGCCTTCACAGTCCGTTCTTTGCGGACACTCACAGCAACAGCGGGCACAAGGCGGGCGGCGCTGGCCAGCAGGCACAGGCTGGGCACGCCCTTCCCGGCTCTCCCGCCCTGCCCCAGTGCCGGCTTCACTCTCCCGTGTTTCTGGACACGCCCAGGCTGCGGAGCAGAGACGCCGGCTCTCCTCCCGGACAAACCCTCCCCGTCCCCTCCTCCTGGCCCAGTCAGGACGCAGGCGCCAGCCCCGGGAACGAGCACTGGGAGTGTGAGAAACCCGCCCCACATCACACTGTTTGCGGAATGTTAATATCCCAAACTATGACCCGCTGAGGTAAGAGCAGTCCGGAGAGATGGCGTTTGCCGCGCTTATAGATGAGGAAAATCGACCTTGTTCTTGTCTATTCTTCCTAAATGGGTCTATCAGTTGACCACCAGGCTGAAAACACACCCTAGGAGGCATGCTTCACGGAGTTGATAGAATCTAAGAGGTATACAGAAATGCGCCTCGCCAGAGGAACCCAGACGTCGGTGAGCCCGTTCCCTGATTCCAGGCCTCGTGGGAAGGGCCGTTAATCAGGGAGTCTGGCCAAGGGATGAAACGGTTGTTCTCTCGGGCTGCACAATGGAAAGTCCCGAAATAGATCCACACATTGTAGTCAGCTGATTTTGAACAAAGGGGTCTTCAGATAATTGGACGAGGATAAGAGACGTTCTTTTCAGAGACAGTGTTGGACCGTTTGGAAGGTCATTTGAAAGCACAGTGAACCTTGACATGAGCATAGAAAGCGCCATATGAAAATTCCAAAAAAAAAAGTCGCTCACGGTGGGTCCCAGATCTACTAAATGAAAGGCTAATGCTTTTGGAATAAAACCTACGAGAAACCTTTGCTGACCTTGGGGCAGGGGAAGGATCCTTAGATGAGACATAAGAAGCACAGCCAGGAGAGAGAGGAACTATTCTTTTTTATGCGTTTAAAGAAGAAGAAGACACAGAGCAGGAGAAAATATGTTCCAAGTGTGTATCTGATAAGGGGCTTGAATACAAACTCAGGAATATGCAAACTCAGGAATCTGATGACAAAGGAAGAGGGTGAAAGAAGCCGTTCGGCATTAGACTTGAGCAAGGAAGAGATCCAGTGTTGAGAAACACGTTAAGGTGTAAGGTAAACCACAGCGCGGAGCACAGAGAGAAGTCTGAGACTGTACTAATCCTGTGCGTCTCTGGGTGGGCACGCCGCTTACTCGGGTGTACGTCATGTATGTTTCTATGCAATGTACGTAGAACTACACATGTGTGAGTCAAACTCACTGGGCATCCCTACAAAAATGCATTCTCACTATATGAAAATAATGCCTTGATTAACCAGAATTTTTCAAAAACATAAGATTTCATTCGGCTTATTCCATTCGGCTTTCGTTGCAACCACAACTGCCATTGTAGAAGAAGTGAAATAATCACATATATATGTATATAGAAAACTTGATCAAACATGCATATTTCTACTTGTAAAGTAACATCTAAGTAAATACATTTTAAATTATCTTACTACAAAAGTACTACAAAGAAAATCTAATATTTATATGACATTTGTTTAATTAGGAACCGTATAAATCAGTGGATTTCTGTTGACACTGTAGAAAAGCAACTGTGGAGTATGTTTTATTGTATGTGCTCCTGGTTTGTGCTGTGGAGAAGGAATGATTCATATTCTGTTTATAATACTTTCTTAAGCACGCACTTCATTTCTCTCAAATTCCTCATATGAAAACTCAAAACATCGCTGGTGATCCGAGTACGTATGTAAGCCCTGTGTGAACAGTGTCTGAATGAACCGAGCCACCCTGCTCTCCGTTCCCTGCAGTTCCTTCCGTAATTGAGCGTCTCACTTAGTTTAATTGGACTGCAGCCTCGGCCTTTAAATTGCTTATCGATTCGTATGTATCCATCCACGGTAATAGACGTGTATTAGCATCTTCTTCACAAATTGAAATAAAGCTATTTTTCTTTCCCTAGTGAAACGGGGTGAAATCCCGAGTTAATAGAAAAGTTTACAAATGTGCTGCTGGGCGTTTCCCCCCCACCCCCGCAGTGCCGAGAAGGGGTTTGTCCTGCTTCTACCCCCTCCTGCCCTCACGGCAGCCTGGTGCCCGGGCCGGGCACTGGAGCTTAGACTCACTCACACCTGTTGTTCCCTCAGGAGCCCCCTGGTGCTGCCCATGGCCAAGCAGGACAGTCTGCTGGAGAAAGGCGTGATGTTCAAAGATGCAACGAAGGGTGTCTGCAGCCGGCCGGCCCATGGCAGTGCTCCCGACATCACCACGGCGACGGTCCCCAGCACACCTGAGCAGGTAACACCCCGCTCCACACACCTCCCCGCCCCCAGCCTTTCCCCAGAGACTCGCCGAGTCCACTCAGAGAGGAGAGAGTGGACGCCTGTCTGGTCTAAAACACTCTAAGTTGTTGTATCTTACACCCACTATTAGCAAACTGAAGTGCTGCTGTCCTGCAGAAGCTTCTCACACCTGGTGTGGCGGAGTGTAACCCGGCCCAGACACTAAGCCCCGGGCAACCAGTGACGCCTTAGTCACCGTCACGGTTCTTACGTAGAGAGTATTTTTCTGTTTTCTTCAATATCTAAATATTTCGTATACGTTGAAGGAAGATAAACCAATTGCTGAGTCATTTATCCTTAGAAGTAACTGCTAAGGGGATATGAGGAGTAGAGCGAGCCAGGAGTGACCCTAAGGTAACTGGTGTTTACTGTGTGAGTGTGTGTGTGTGTGTGTGCGCGCGTGCGTGCCTGCGTGTGCGAGCGTGCTCTATGTGAATGTATCTGTGCCCCAACACCCAATTTATGTAAAATCACTTGGACGAGCTCGAAGCTATTAGAAATGAATATACGTCCTGAGAATCCCAGAGAAATAAATGATTTTACACTTCATGTTTTACAGCTGGCCGAGAAGCAATTTTGCAAATGTCAGAGTCATACTTGCAAATGCCTTGTTTTAGTGTATGGAATTTTGAATGTTTTTAGCACCTTTAGTTAGATTTCCTAAAGACCGTCCTCAGTATATATATATGTATAGAAGATAAATATATATATATATATATATATATATATATATATATATAAACCCATCTAAGTTGGATTGTTCTAAAAAAACCCAAACAGTGAAAGTTTGAAATACTGTTACATTTTTGTGGGTGTGTTAGTGAGCTCATCTGCCTTAAGGAAATACCTGCAAACTGGGGCGAGGGCAGGGTGGAGAGGCTTGAGCACCAACACCAGGCATCGCTTCCCGTCCTTCCGGACACTGGGGTCCAAGGCTGAGCACTTCCTGCTGAGTCCATCTGGGAAGGAAGTCACTTACATGGCACCCGCCCTGGTAGGGAGAGAGGAGAGAACACACTTCCTGTGTCCCCCGTGGGCCCCAATCCTTGGTCCCAGTGACTCCAGCCCCACCCCTCACCCCTGCTCCTGTTTCTAAATTTCCCAGGTGCCATGGCTTTGTGGGTGTGGCACTGTGTCGCTGGCCCACCAGGGTCACCGATTACTAGACTGTGAGGTCAACTTCAGTCTGGTGTGTTTGCTTGGGGGCCACCACCTTTGGCCGTGCTCGGGGATCACTCCTGGCAGTGCTCTGGGGCCAGGCGGGGGCTGAGGGTCGGTCCTAGGCCAGCCACTCGGAGTCGCTCGCCCAACCCTCACACTTGGTCTCTGGCCCCGAGGCAGATTTCTCACTCGGCTCCCAGGTGTCCCTGAGTCCGTCCGTCATCTGGTCCGTGTTCGCGGGTCACAGTAGGGCCTCGCTCCGGGCTTCCGCTGGGGCCACCAGCAGGCCGGGTGGGGAGGGCAGAGAGGTGACCGTGGAGCGGCCGGGAGGAGCCGGGGTGGCATGACCGTCTGCAGGGCGGGGGGAGGCACCGAGGGGCAGGCACCCAACACGAGGACAGGCAGCCCGGGAGCGCCCGTGCCCCCCCCCCCCCCCGCAGCTCGCGGCCAGCCAAACGCCCCTGCGGAAACCGCGGGGACGCGTGGGCAGTGCCAGCTTGGCAGGACTCCCCCCGGGGGCCGCCCTGGAAGCAGCAGGGGTGGGTGGGGTGGGGGAGAGTCTCTGGGCAGCGGCTTGAGTGCATCCGCCTGTCTCCCCCCAGGCCAGGCTGGTGCCCCCCGCGCCCAACGACGACCTGGCCACGCTCAGCGAGCTGACGGACGCCAGCCTGCTCTACGAGATCCAGAAGCGCTTCGGGAACGACCAGATCTACGTAAGCACTGGACGCGCCTGTCGCTGTCTGTCTTGCTGCGGGGCGGCCTCACCCCTGTGAGCGAGCGTGGCAGCAAGGCGGGTCCTTCCTTCCCGCGGGCAGCTCGCTCCGGGGCATGTCCGAGCCCGAGCTTCTGCTCTGCCTCAGTTGTGGGGGCACACGCAGATTCACACTGCTGAGTCAATGTCCCGGGGTTAGGCCCCGGCGCCCTGGCGCTAAACCCAGAGGTCCTGACTGCAGGGGGAGATGGTGCGGGAGCAGCTGGTCGTGCAGGTCACGTGCAAATACGCTTTTATCTACTCCCAGAAAGCAGGACGGGGGATGCGGCTACGCAGGAAAGTTTATCTATTTGCATGAAAGATACAATCGTTCCTCTAAATTATCAGGAAGGCTGCGAAGTAAATCACTGTTACGCTGGTCTGGAGAAAGGGGTGCGGAGATGTAAGACGCAGATGACAAACAGCATGGGGCGTCCTGCTGGGATGCTAACCTTAGCGCTCTGTGGTAGTTCTTCCGATACTGTTGATAGAGTGGATACAATGTAGCCCCCTCTGTCCCTCCCCCTCCCTCTTCTCCTCTCTCTCCCTCCCCCCTCTCTCTCCCTCTCTCCCCCTCTCCGTCTCAATCACCTCTTGATTTTGTTCTATTTGACACAGAGGAATTCAATCAGTCTGTCTATAGCGAAATCCAGTTCTTGATAACACTATTTTCCCCCAGCCTACTGAGAAATTGATTAAGTCATTTTCATGTAAATGCGAAGTTGGCGATTTCCTTACAAGTAATAAATTGTCAGGTGCTGATTAGCCTATGAAAATTCAATACCGCCCTGAATGCTTGGATAAGCCGCCAGCCACCGTAAACACGCTTACAATTAAACGCGCTCGGGCGGAGTGGCTGTGAGCCGTCCGCACGGCGCTCGCTCTGTGACTCGTCTGTGCCCGGGCGGGGGCTGCCTCCTGTCCCCGCTCTGTCTGTCTGTCTGTCCGGGCCGTGCTGCCTTCCGCCCCCTCCTCTGTCTGTGCCCCAAACCCGCTGCTCGGATTCCTTCTGCGTTTCTCTCTTCCTCCCGCTCTGGCTGTCTCGTGTTCTTGTCTCTGCCTCCTCCTCGGGGCTCGGGGGCTCTGCTCACCCTGGTGGTCCTCAACCAGCGGGCCGGGGGCTCAGGAGACAACAGGACACAATGCTGGCCCGACTATCCACGCGCCGGCAAGAGCTCTGCCCCGCAGGCCGCCCTGCCCCCTTCACAGGAAGTCCTGGGGGTTGTTTTCACTGAATCACTGAGATACACAGGACTGAGCTCGGCCACACAGTGTCCCAGCACCGGGGGCCAGAGCACGTTCCCTACCACCAAAGTGCCCGCCTCGCCCCCCCGCCCGTTTCCGCTTTAGACACTGCAGCTTCCGGTAGCTACTGGAAGGTGATTGTGCGTGTCACTCACCTCTCAGCTCCCGGCCCTTGTCCAGTTTCCGACTCTCACTGCCAGGCTGCCCCTGCTCCGTCCTCCGCCCTCCCCTCCCCGTGGCGGCGAGCCCCTCGAGTGGGCAGATCTCCGTGGTCCTCGGTTCTTCTGTCTTTGGGCGTTGTTCACGTAGTGTGTGTGTGTGTGTGTGTGTGTGTGTGTGTGTGTGTGTGTGTGTCCCTCTGACCCATGTCAGCACGGTGCTCCCCGTGTCCGTCCGTGTGTGAGGACACTCCCTGACTCATTATCCATGACAGCTGTGTAGTGCTCCCTTGAGTGGGGTCCCCACGGTGCCCGTGTCCCCTGTATAGTGCTCCCTTGAGTGGGGTCCCCACGGTGCCCATGTCCCCTGCTCCCTTGAGTGGGGTCCCCACAGTGCCTGTGTCCCGCAACCCGTCCTGGGCACTGGGTTATTTCCAGTTCTGAGTGTGTGACTGGTGCTGTGCTGAACATCGAGTGCTGTTTCCCAGCAGGGCCTGGACCAGCCCGTCCCCGCCAGCGTGAGTGACAGCCCCTTTCTGCCGCGCCCGGGCGGGCTCTGGCTCCCTCTGTGACTCGGGCCGGGCTCTGGGTGAGAGGCTGCTTCACGGTCGCTTGGATCTACGTCTCCCTGCCGATTAGTGGTGCCAAGCCCTTCCCGTGTGCCTTTCGGCCGTTTGTGTTTCTTCTTCGAGGACCCTCCCACCCCACCCGGGATGGAGAGAGGAGGTGGACAGGCGTCTCCTCTCCCGGGCTCCTCCTTCCCCGTCAGCCTCCCACACAGGGAGAGCGTGTCCTCCTCTGGTCTGACCTCAGAGAGAACAAGAGTCACTTCTGACACGAGCAGCTGTGGTCGGGAGACACCCTGAGACCCACCGTTTCCCGCCCGTCCTCCCTGGACTCGGCCTGGGACCCTGTGATCCGGTGACCCCTGGGCCTTTCTCCGGCCTGGTTCCTTCCCCCTAGATTCCCTTCTGCGCCCCTGAAATACTCGCGTAGCTTCACGAACTTCTCCAAGGACGTCATTGGAAGCCCCTCAGAGCTGAGCATGGACGTCGCCCCCCTGTCACACACCCCCCGGGCCTGAGAGGTGAGACTCCGACAGGAAGGACTTGCCGACCGGGATTCCCGCTGTCCCGGCCCATCAGCTTCCGAGCGTCAGCAGCAAACACTGTTACCCTGGGCACGTGGTTTAAGGGAGCCGGGAAACCAGGCCGCCGCTAGTTCCCTCCCAGGGGCCGTCTGCGTAGACGCCGCGCTCTGTTCAGGCAGCCTTCTCCCCTCCTGCGACAGCCCCTGCTTCCCTGGGCTTTATATAGAAAAGTTCCCCACTGTGTGAAGCCAGGATTTGTCTTTGTCTACGGGAAGCGCCACGTAGCGGAACTGTCGAGGCTCGGGTTTGTGCCAAGTGCACTGAGTCATGGCACTGGACGTCCCCGCTCGTGGACCCCGGACGCTGTAAACACTGCCAAGTGACCACCCGGTGCCTCGGGGCGCCCAGGGGCCAGGAGCAGGGCACTGCTGTCTCTCACCTCCCGGGAGAGGGACAGATGAGACTCTCCGAGCAACGGGACACTAATTTCCACCTGTTGCATCTCATAAGAGTTGGGGCGTGTGTTGTTTGTCCTTTTCAGTGTCGCGTCTTTTCCAAGGATTAGTTCACGTTGGCAGAAGTGCTCTGATGGGTCAGGAGGAAAAGCGAGCGTCGCTTCCCCTGAACACGCCAGCATGAGTGTCCTAGGGGTTTCGGGTGCACCCGGGGCGGCGCCTTGGCCCTGGCCCCCGCCCTGACCCAGCCCCACCCTGTCCTTTCTAGCCACACTCACGGGGACCCCCAAACTTCCAGCTCTGCAGACAAAGTTCTTCGTAAGATCATTGATGCTCGGGGCTGGAGCGATAGCACAGCGGGGAGGGTGTTTGCCTTGCGCGCAGCCGACCCGGGTTCGATTCCCAGCATCCCATATGGTCCCCTGAGCACCTCCAGGAGTAATTCCTGAGTGCAGAGCCAGGAGTAACCCCTGTGCATCACCAGGTGTGACCCAAAAAGCAAAAACAAACAAACAAAAAAAGATCGTTGATGCTCATTGTCCGTCCCGTGTCCTGCACCTGGTTTTAGTGCAAGTCTCCCCGTCCCGACTTTTGAAACAGCACAGAATGCAGCCCCACCCCCACCAGAGACCTCAGAGCGAAGCCAAAATGTTTCAAGTGGATTAATTTTTTGACTGGGATTTTCATATCTCTCTCACCAGCCGAGAGGGAGAGAATCAGAGCTCTCCAACTGATCTGTAAACTGCAGTTGGAGCTAAGTAGGTGATTCTGCCCTTGGGAGTTAGGTTGGGAAGATTTCCTGCATCCTCTGGCTGTGGAGAGTCCCAAACCACCACACAGCAAATGGGTTGCAGGTGACACTCGCTTGCCGGAAAAGCGTTGCATTTCCTGGGTGATTGTCAGAGCACAGAGAGAAGAGACTGTGCAATCAGAGTCATGAACGGCAGAGAAGAATGGAGGCTGTATTTTCTTTTGCACGTGCCAGTAGAACTTGAGACTCATACAGAAAAGACAGAGAATGGAAACTCAGGAACTCCCTAACATCTGGTGGGCCAGGCATCGAGCCAGACTTCTCCCGGCCACTTTGTGACTGAAGCTTCCTCTCAGGGGACCCGGTTGGCTGGAGCAAGTCTCGCTTCTAAGAGCCTCGCAGGAGGCTGACTTGGCAGTCTGGCATCAGGGCTGCTCTCCCACCTCAGGGTAATTGAAACTAGGTACACGGCCAAGTTTCTTCTTAGCGAATGCTGCCCCCACCCTCCCGGCCTCCGTGGGCTCTGCCATGCTGTGTGTGATTCACAGCACGAAGCTCTCTGCCATCCCGTCACCTGAAAGAGCTTCCAGGACGTGCCGCAGGCAGAGAGCACTGTAAAGACGGGAGTAGGTTAGAACACACGGGGTAAAGGGAAGCTGTAGTCCTCACAATGCTTTCTTCCGTCAGACGTTTGAAAGTTCCACTCTGCCCAGGTGACCTCTTTAGACACAGACCTAGACAAAGTCATACTCAGTGGCTATTTTTTTCTTGGCTTCACATTGTTTTTCTTGAAAAGACAAACAGACGCGGTTCGGTATCATCCCCGTCCTGACCCTGAGGCCTTCGCCTTCCGTCTGTGCAGGCCGCTGTGTCGGGCAGACGGCTCTTCCCTCCCCCTCTCCTCTCGGTGTGCCAGGCAGAAAAGCAGCTCTCAACCTCCAGCAGTATATGCATATTTACACTGAAATTCTTTCTTTTGTTTTTTAATTTTTATTTTATTTATGTTTAATGTATCACCGTGAGGTACAGACTTAGAAACTTTCGTGCTTACGTTTCAGTCATACAATGGTCGAGTGCCCATCCCTCCACCAGTGCCCATTCTCCACCACCAATGGTCCCAGTGTCCCTCCCACCACCCCCACCCCAACACCCCCTCCCCTGCCCCTGTGGTGGGCACATTCCCTCTTACTCTCTCTCTCCTTTGGGGTGTTATGGTTTGCAATGCGGGTAATAAGCGGCCATCGTGTTTGGTCCACAGTCTACTTTCAGCCCGAGTCTCCCGTCCCGAGCGAGCCCTCCAAGCATCCTGTACTTGGTCCTTCTCTATCCCAGCTGCCTTTCCCCCCGCCCCCCCCCCGCACGTGAGGCGCGGCTCCGAGCCGTGGAGGGATCCTCCTGGCCCTTCTCTCTACTCTCCTGGGGTGTCAGTCTCCCACTCTGTCACTGTAAACTCCACAAGTGAGTGCTGCGGCTCTTGATAACATGAAGACTCATATGCTCTAATTTGGGGGGACGCAGCCAGGGTGCCCTTGACTCTGTGCTCGGGGATCACGCCTGGCAGGGCTCAGGGGCCGTATGTGCTGCCAGGGATCAAACTCAAGTCAGCCACGTGCAAGTCAAGTGCCTCACCCACAGGCCTGTCTCCGTGGCCCTGCTTCTTACTTCTGAATGCCAGTGGCTTCTCTACCTGCTGTCTTTGCACTACCTCACAGAATAGTGCTCTCACCAGAGAGGCTGGAGAATGGCAGTAGGAGGCGCGCCCGCATCCTTCCGCCCAAGGAGAAGCTTTCAGGGTGTTGTGACTAAGCAAATTATCCGCAGTGGGTATCCTGGATGTGTTTGAGATTGTTATTACGTTTAGATTAATAAAACTCCATGATGAGTCTTCACTGTCTTTATTTTTTTTTTAATTTTTTATTGAATCACCATGTGGAAAGTTACAAAGATTTCAGGCTTAAGTCTGTCATACAGTGCTCAAACACCCATCCTTCACCAGTGCCCATGTCCCACCACCAAGAACCCCAGTATACCTCCCACCCCCCACCCCCAGCTTGTGTGGCTGATAATTTTCACTTTACTTTCTCTTTACTTTGATTACATTCAATATTTCAACATAAAACTTGCTATTATTATTATTATTTGGAATTTTCCCCCCAAAATAGAACCTGCTGAAAAGGCGGCATTTGATAACTTGTTTTCTCTTGCTGAGAATGAAGAGATATGAGGTCGCACGGCCGTGGTAGAGGCTGCGTGGTTTTGGATTTCTGTATTTTAGTAACTAAATCCAGGAAATTTCTGCCAAAAATTGCATCATTGCAAGCTCGTACCTCTGTTTAGTGGGCCTTATAAGGTGCAGTCACCACGCTGCCCCGCCAGAAAGGGAAAGCTGAGAGAGAAAAACCTTTGCCCTCCTGGGTAGCATGAGGCCATGGCTTAGTTCACAGTCTGGAGGCATTTCTGCAAGAAGCTGCTGGTGCCAAAGGCAGTTAGACGGCCTCTGGGGTCATGGGCGTTCAGCAACGGAGGGGCCACACAAGTGAGGCCGCCCGGATCACATCTGGGCCGACAGCGGCCTCACTGGCTTTATTTTTAAGCCAAATAAAATATAATCTTCAGAATTTTTAAAAAATGATTTATATGACTTATTTTTTAGCATTATAAGTGACAAATGTTAATCTTCTCATCTGAAATTAGACTTGCATTAGGCATAGGGCCTATTTGGCTGAAATGTATCATCTGGTGAATTATTACTGCACTCAACCTGCCAGCGTTTGCTCAGGAATTTTAATTGTATTTTAGTAAGAGATAGCAACGTGTGATTTTACCTTATTACTGTATCCTAGTTTGACTTTTTAACATCAAATTTATATAGGCCTCTGAGTATACATATACGTGTGCACAGACGTATGTATAACTGTATATATATTCAAAGATTTGGACTTGGGGACTCAGTGACTCCAAATACGAGGTCATGTGTCTCTCGTGTAGTGTCTTCAGTCAGGTCCTGTTTGGGATGTTGCTGGTTTGTGGTGTCTCTGCAGTGAGGTCCTGTTTGGGATGTTGCTGGTTTGTGGTGTCTCTGCAGTGAGGTCCTGTTTGGGATGTTGCTGGTTTGTGGTCTCTGCAGTGAGGTCCTGTTTGGGATGTTGCTGGTTTGTGGCGTCTCTGCAGTGAGGTCCTGTTTGGGATGTTGCTAGTTTGTGGTCTCTGCAGTGAGGTCCTGTTTGGGATGTTGCTAGCTTGTGGTCTCTGCAGTGAGGTCCTGTTTGGGATGTTGCTAGTTTGTGGTGTCTCTGCAGTGAGGTCCTGTTTGGGATGTTGCTAGTTTGTGGTGTCTCTGCAGTGAGGTCCTGTTTGGGATGTTGCTAGTTTATGGCGTCTCTGCAGTGAGGTCCTGTTTGGGATGTTGCTAGTTTGTGGTCTCTGCAGTGAGGTCCTGTTTGGGATGTTGCTAGCTTGTGGTCTCTGCAGTGAGGTCCTGTTTGGGATACTGCTCATTTGTTTCCTTGTGACCTTCCTTGGTCTTCGGGCTGTCTACCATTTTGATAGATTTTTCAAAAGTTCACCTTTGGTTTTGGTTTTATAGTCCATTTATTTTTGCTCAAATATCGGAGATGATTTTTATGCAATTTTTGAGTTTCTTGAAAATGGACACTTAGATCGTTAATTATAAGATTTAGGGTTTGGTTTTGTTTTTTATAACATGCCTTGCAGGAGATAATTTTCATACCAAGTATGCCTTCAGCTGTATCTCACAAATGATACGATGGAACCAGAATATTTTTTCTTATTATGCAATTCCCTAAATGCCTTTTCTTTGCCGTGTGCATGTGTGCGTGCGTGTGTGTGTGTGTGTATGTGTGTGTATGTGTGTGTTTGTGTTGGGGGCCTGGGGAGTGAACCCCAGGTTACACACATGCAAAGCATGTCTACCGCCCAAATTCCTAATAAGCACATTTTTCCCTAGAAAAGCTATTTTCTGATTTGCACTGTGACTCCCTCACAGATCACTTGCTGTTAGTTTGTGTTTTCAGACATTTGGTGGATTTCTAGGCATCTATTACTGACTTGCCGCTTCCTCCTGCCATTACCAGAACATACATGACACGGCTCAGCTCTTCCACGTGGAGTGGAGTTGGCCTGTACCCACTGTAGGGGGATGTATGTTCTGCACTGTGGGCTGGCAGCACCTTTCAAGGCCAGTCGCCGGTCAGAGAATACAGGGGCATAAGGCAGTTGCCTTTCGTGCAGCCCGACTGAGTTCAGCCCCTGCGCCACGTACGGCCCCTGAGTATCTCTGGGAGTGAGCCTGAGCACAGGAGCAGGAGTCATCCCAGAGCACCCAGGTGTGGCCCCCAGCAAACCAACCAAAAAACAGTTTATTAGTCAACTTGATCACTTGTTCCTTCAAACTTGCCTTTTTATTCCTTATATAGCTTACTAGGAAAGGGTTTAAATTTCCCCGAACCCTTACGCGTTTGCGTTCTCTTCTGCGTATGTCAGTGTACACACACACCACTCTAAACTGCTTTGTTTCTCAGTGTATCTCATTTTCCATAGTGAAATATCTCTTACTATGAACACTGTTTTATCATAAATGTTGTGTGACTTACGGCGGGGGGGGGGGGGACATCAGCCCGTGGGCCTTATCCCTGACAGACGCGTCCCCTGGGCTGCCGACAGCCTGTCTGCCGGGACCACGCGTCGAGGGACAATTTTATAAACATCCAAAGGGCCTGCACAGGAAGCGGAGTCCATCCTTTCTGAGCTGAAGTGACTGAGCCGTCTTTTCTCCTTTTCTTCTTTTGGTGCTACTGCTGTTTGTCTCTACATCTTGATTCATTCTTTTCATTCAGATTATCTCAGTCTTCATATTTAAAGTATTTTTTAAGTCACACATAATAGTTTTTGTTCATAATCTTTGTCCTTTAAGTAGACTATGTGACCCCTTTCTATTTGCTGTGGTTACTAATACATTTGAGTTTCACTCTAACATTTTAGCATCAATTTCTTTCTCTGTGTTTGTATAGCCAACCACTTTCTTTTTAAATTAAAATGCATTTTTGATTTCTGTGCTTTATATACTTAAGGTTTAGGCATTTTATTTTTGTTCTATGGCAACATCAAAATAATTTCTCCATTTGCTTCCTCTTGTTTTTTTTTTTCATGTTATAATTGTATATTTTTTTTATTCAACTGGTTCTCCAAAACTTTAAAAATTCTTAAGGTTTGGTATTTTTATTCTTTATCTACCAATGGGATAAGTCAGTTGCTTTGTTTGAATTTGACTTTTTAATTTATGTATTTGAAAATAATGTGAAAAATGTCAAAATATGGCTTTTACTACCTAGAATTTTCAGTGATTTAAAAATAAATTTTATTTAAAGTTGTCACTTATATATTTCATAAACTACTTATCTACTTTCTTTCCAGACTTTTATTGGGGATATCCTCTTGCTCGTTAATCCATTCAAGGACCTTCAGATTTATTCTGCTGTGGTGAGTATAAGTGTTAAAATACCCTGTAGTATTGCTGAGCGGCACTCACACATACCTGTCTGCATCACAGGGATGGTTACGAGGGAAAACCAAATATTGCCAAATTATGTCTGGGAAATTCTAATGCAATGGAAATTTATGTAATGCTGATTTTAATTCACTCTGATATTGAAAGCGAACATTCTCTCATCAAAATATTTCTGTGCAGCTGTGATGTGTAATTCCGTGATCACAGTCCTGGAGGACTTGGAGCTGCCACCCCGTGTGGCTGTGTTTGCCCCGGTCCTGTCTCGGTTAGGATGAGTCTGTGCGGGGCTGTTACTCGAACACGCACCCTCGCAGAAGCTGTGGGACGGGAGCTGTGCAAATAAGAAGGAACAGTGTTGACTTTGCACTTTTCTCAAACGGCTTTGCAGTTTTAGTGATAAGACTCTCAAAATTAAAAAGATACTGAGGAGCGACTGTGGGGAACTGAAGGCCGGGCACACGGGTCCCCAGAGGGCCGGGTGGCACTGGGGAATCTCGCCGGCTCACTGGCCTGGCTCCCGCAGGGAACCGGCGCCCCGCGGGGCAGTGGTCCGGCCAGGGGAGGGGCCCTGCTCTGTGCTCCTGACCCACCCGGGACGGACTCCTGGGTTTGGAGGGCTGGGAAGAGGAGAGCAGGGACGGCGGGAGCTGTGCGGTGACCCCTGGCCCCCAGGGACAGCACTAAGAATTCCCCAGCAGCCACACAGAATCCACCTCCCCTTCCCAGCCGCTCCTCATCCCGCCTCCCTTCCCAGCTGCTCCTCTCCGGCCATGGCCTCTGTGGCCCAGGAGGCAGCAGCCCCCAGCCCCGCCCAGACGAGCCGTCAGGGCCTCCGTGGGGATGGTGCTCCCGCCTGATGGTGCTCCCGCCGCAGCCTTCTCCCCTCTGCCTCTCTCAAGTCCCTTCCTGGAAGTGTGTTCATCTTGCCGATTCCAAGGCAGAGACCTTGATTTTTAACTCTTATTCATTCGCTATACAGTTCATATTTTCTTAAATCTTGTTTCCTTATTCTACCTTCTTTGCACTTAATTGTCACTTTCGCTTTACAGTAAAATAGTTTTTCTGTCTTTCATAAATGTTATTGGCTTTTTAAAACCTTGTTATTATTTTTAAAAATTTATTATTGTTATTATTATTATTATTATTAATTTTGCTTTTTGGGTCACACCCAGTGATGCACAGGGGTTACTCCTGGCCCATGCATTCAGGAATTACTCCGCCAGGTGCTTGGGGGACCATATGGGATGCTGGAAATTGAACCTGGGTCCACTGCATGCAAAGCAAACGCCCTCCCCGCTGTGCTATTGCTCCAGGCCCTTTATTATCATTATTACTACTATTATTATTACTTTTGGGGGGGTGGTTGGGGTCACACCCAGCGATGCTCAGGGCTTACTCCCGGCTCTGCACTCAGGGTCACTCCTGGTGGGCTCAGGGGCCATCCATCAAACCCAGGCCCGCTACTGCAGGGAGGGGCCCTTCCCACTACGACTGCTCCGGCCCCTACGGTGCACACTTCCCCCGTGAACATCCCTCAGGAAGCTCCAGCCCTCGGCTTCTCCTAGTAAGCTCACTAGAACCCGAGTGCAGGCGTGTGCCCGCCCTGGGCTGGGTGGTGCCGGTGAGGGTCCAGCCTCGCTGTGGACTGTGCGCCTGCCCTCTCTGCTCACTGGCGGCTCCCCTGTCCCCTGAGCAGCCCAGACCCTCCTCAGGCTGTGCCCCGTAACCGTTGCCGCTGTCACTCCGGGGATGCTGGCTGCCAGCCGTGCTGCCCGGCCTCGGGCGAGGGCACCCAGGCCTGCTCCCAGGCGTGGCGCTGGTATGCTGGCTTCTCCCTACACAGCCGCAAGGCCACACTGCTGGGAAATGCTGGTTGGGTGTGGAACCTTTCAGGTCAGAGGTCATTGCGAGGCTGGGGTGGTCTCAGCTTCTTCCTGAGGCTCTTGGTCCGTGTCTCTGGGTGTCCGTGCGTCTGGGAGACTTCCTTGGCCCACGGTGGCTGCTTTTCTCCCCGAGCCAGGTGCCCCGGGTCCTGCTGGCAGCGTGAGGAGCAAGTCCGGGGGAGGTTCCGCGTTGTTCCTGAGGGGGGGCCCGGGCTCCCTGCCCCGGCGGGGGCGGGGGCGCAGCCTGGCCCTGCAGACCCCATGCTATTTCCTGCGTCTGATCTTTAAGCAAAAAAGCCAAGGAAAAGTCAGGGGTGGGGGCTCCCTAGGGAGAGGCGCCTTCACACCCCTGCAGGCACTGCTGATTCCCAGAGTCTCTCCTAATCCTGCCGTTAGTTGAGCTTTTACCGTGTTTCCAGGTGAGGACCTGGGCTGCCGCCGCTCTGTCTGGTTTGCAGCACTTGGATCCGAACATCAGTTGCCTTCGGATACCCTAGTGTGGTTGGAATCTGCACTCAGTAGTGTGTGGTTCTGTGTTTCTCTTCAGAGAGAGAGGGAGAGGGAGGGAGAGAGAAAGGAGAGAGAGAAAGGGAGAGAGAGGGAAGAGAGGGAGAGAGAGAGGAGAGAGTGAGGGAGAGAGGGGGAGAGAGGGGGAGGAGGGAGAGAGGAGAGATGGGGGAGGGAGAGAGAGGGAGGGAGAAAGAGAGGAAGGGAGAGTGAAAGACAGAGAGACAGAGGGAGAGAGAGCAAGGAGGGGGAGAGAGAGAGAGGGAGGGAGGGAGGGAGAGAGAAAGACAGAGAGAGGGAGAAAGAAAGAGAGGGAGAGAGAGGGAGAGAAATAGGGAGGGAGAGGGAGAGAGAGAGGGAGGGAGGGAGAAAAAGAGGAAGGGAGAAAGACAGAGAGACAGAGAGGTAGAAAGAGAGGGAGAGAGAGGGAGAGAAACAGGGAGGGAGAAGGAGAGAGAGAGAGGGAGGGAGGGAGAGAGAGAAAGAGAGCTCACAAAAGCTATCAGTGTTCTATTCCTGGCTTATATTCACAGTGTGACATTTGATTGTTGAGTAAGGACATGAATCTTCAGAAAAGACAAGAGCCAGTGTAAATAATTGAATTTAAAATATATGTGTGTGTTGTTGTTATTTAAATGCTTTTATGGGTCTAGGGGTCATATTGGAAGAGCAACTTTAGCATAATAAATTGCTAGGGTATAACTAATTGTATTTTATAATGGAAAAATGTTATTTCATGGTTTATTCATTCAGAGTGTCAACAGCACGGCTTCAAATTATATATTATAGTTGTGTTTCTTTCAGAAAAGTAAAGGAGAGGCCCATTATGAGACATACTTTTTTAATTAATGTAGAACTAGAAAACAATAAATTGAATTTTTTCCAAAACAGTTCATTAAGGCTTTAAATAATGAACACAACATTTAAAATCTATGTATCAACCTTTATACTCGTCAATTCTAACTGCTTCCGAGCTACAGTGTACGAGGAAATAAATACTTATTTGAAGGGAAACACATTGATAAAACTTGCAATGAATTTTTTATGGGCCATAATGAATTTTTACAATAATTAATGCTTTTAAAATTCACATCTGGTATGTAGAATGACATAGTTTCCACCCTCCTGGTTTACAAGTAATAGCCCCTGAAATTACAGAAATTAGCTGCAGGGAGGGACTTCGTTTTCAGGTCGAGATTGTTCCACGCTGTGCAGCAATTTGAATACCTCCAAGCTTGAAATGAGCAGCTCAGCTGATCCGTCTGCAAATGTGCTCGGAGCCCTGGCCCTGTCCTGTCTGCGGACCCGGGACGCAGGAGTGAGTCTTGTCTCAGTGACAATTCCCATTCGGCTGTGGCTTTGTTTGCACACCGACGAGTGAGAGGAGGAGATGGAGCCCGACTCCATCCTCTGGACTCGGGGGAGTCAGATGGGAACCAAACCCCTGTCCACGAGCCCCTGCCCTCGCCGGGTGACGCTCAGCCTCTGCCCGATACCCCTGTACCTTCCAGTGCTCAGGGGAGTCAGATGGGAACCAAACCCCCGTCCACGAGCCCCCTGCCCTCGCCTGGTGACACTCAGCCTCTGCCCGATACCCCTGTACCTTCCAGTGCTCAGGGGAGTCAGATGGGAGCCAAACCCCCTGTCCACGAGCCCCCTGCCCCCGCCGGGTGACGCTCAGCCTCTGCCCGATGCCCCTGTACCTTCCAGTGCTCAGGGGAGTCAGATGGGAGCCAAACCCCCTGTCCACGAGCCCCCTGCCCTCGCCGGGTGACGCTCAGCCTCTGCCCGATACCCCTGTACTTTCCAGTGCTCATTCCCATAGGTGTGGCGCAGGGGGGCACACTTGGCTGGGACGGGCCCGCCCCCAGGAGCAGCCGTGCCCCGCCAGCTGTGCACCCCCGGCAGCCGTCAGGGTCCACGCAGCCCACCCGGGGACCAGCGGTACGTGGGGCTGGAGGGCAGAGGGCTCTGGAAGAGTGCTCAGGGGGGATGGCCCGTGCGTGGTCCCCTCTAGGTGGGGACATCGCCTTACCCAGTCCGGCCTGCCCGAGGGGGGAGCCGGAGGCCTCATGCACGTGGCAGGCGCCTCCCAGGGCCGCCCTGACGGCTGCCCCGCCGGGAGACCGAGGCTGAGGGAGGGACGCGGGAGTGAACTGTGCCCGAGGACTCCGCGCCCCGCGGCGCCCGCCCGCTCCTGTTCCCACGCTCTCCTGATGCGCTGAGAGCTATGCCATTGGCTTCCCGCTTTGCCAAGCATCAGCTCCTCTCAAGAGACCACGCCTGCTGCTCTTGGGCCAGTGCTCATCCTACACAGCAGCCGGGCCCTGTGCTCTTCATGGGGACCTGGGCACGCTCCCGTCCACTCAGCAAGCACTGGCGGGGGGTGGGGGTGGGGGTGGTTGACGGGGACCCAGGCCTGGCTCTGTGACTCCAGATCCCTCCTGGGTCAGGCTCCCGTCACCGTGTCTGGGTGCTGGTGTCGCCGGGGACTGCTCCGTGTCTGTGCAGCGGGAAGGGTCTGATGTGGAACAGCCCCCTTCGTGCAGGAGCGAGCACTGGGGGCGGAGGGAGAGCACGGCTGGCAGGGCGCTCACCTGGCGTGCAGCCAGCCTGGGTTCGATCCCCGGCAGCCCAGAGGGTCCCCTGAGCACTGCCGGGAGCAATGCAGGGTCGGAGTAACCTCTGAGCATCACTGAGTGTGGCCCCCAGACAAGACAAATGAAGGAAAAGCAGTAACAGAAGTGGGAGGGTCAGTGCCGGGGCGTGGGGACAGCGAGACTGCGGGGGCGAGCCGGCCGGGCGCCCTCTCAGAGAGTGGACGGCTCGAACCCCAGCCGCTCACCTCCGAGCAAAGCCCCGGACTCAACTCTCGGACACGAGCAGGGAGTCTGGGGACAGTTTGGCTTCTCCGTACGTGACTTCAGCACCCGGCAAACGGTGCTGTCCAGAAGGTGCCAGCCATCTGCGGGCGCACCCGCCGGCCTCTCGCTGTGGCGTGGCCACACTGGAACCCTGGCCCACGCGTGTCAGCCAGTAACATCGAGGGCTGGCCGCGTGCAGCAGCCAGAGGAAGGGTCGATGGGCTGCTCTCCCGGAAGCTTCTGGAAAGAGGCAGCGTGGTGGCTGCAGGCGGGAAGCGAGTCCCAAAGAGAAATGCGTGTTCCGTGTAACTGTGCCCAGGAGCGCGGGCAGCAGGAGTGACGCCAGCTGGCCCCTCCCCGCACCCACCTTGGCGGGTTTGTTCTAGGGATGCTCGGGGGAGAGAGCGGGCCTGGGGGAGGGGGGATGTTGGGAGGGACATGGCTGTCCCCACAGGCCGGCCCGCCCAGAGCTCTCAGCCCCACTGCTCTTGGGTTCACGAGAACAAGGCACTCAGGAACTGCACCGGCCTATGGCATCGCCCGGGAGCCTGGGCTCTGCGCAGTGTTCGGGGGCGGCAGCCACCCCAGCTCTGCACCCAGAGCCCAGGAGGGGCAGCGTCAGGAGCTGAGGGGCGGTTTCCGGTCTGAGTCACCACATGTTGTCACGGTTGAGCCTTGTGTGTGTGTGTATCTTCTTGGCCGAGGTTGGTTGTCTTCTCCTCACGTCCCACCCAGTGTGGGGCGCTGCTCCCGGTTGGTCGGTGGTGTCGAGTGTGGGGTGTGGTGTGACTGCATTTGCTCCAGGAAATCAAAAGTTTGAACGGGGCAGTGCAGCTGGAGTTAAAGTTTTAGCTGGATGGTGACTGTGGGCGGCCCAGGTAACGGGGCCTGGCCTGGGGCCTGGGAGCATCTTTTTGATCCTTTTCAAGGTTTATTAATGAGTCTCTGGGTCACAGCCGTTGATGAGCCTACTTGGCTCCCAAGGCAGTTCGTGGGCGTGACTGCCAGGCTTCCGGAAGATCAGGGAGATGGGGGGAGGTCGCCCATCCCCTCCCCCCATCCATGAGCACCTGGATTTCAGTCGCAAAACCCGCATGCCTGAGAGCTTCAGCAGATCAGTTTCTGGGTGAGGCTGTTCCTGAGCAGTGGGGTGTTGCCGTGAGCATCGTGAGATTGAAGGTGTGGAGGTTTTCTCCGGGCTCTGTTTGGGCAGGTGGTTGGCTCACCATCCCCCTCTGGGGTTCCCCCGATGACACCCCGCATGGGGTCTGGGATGCATCCTGTTTAGAAGATCCAGTCGGGGCCGGTGACCCAAAGATGCTGAGAAAGACGCCCGAGTACTCTCGTAGTAGCATCCCAGCCCGGGAGAGAGTGGCCTTTGACGAGGGATCCGCAGCAGACGCTCCTTCCTCACTCACATCCCGTCTGCCAGAGGGAGCCCAATGCCCTGTCCAGGGCTGACCAGAGCGTGGGGACGGGCACTGGCAGTGTTGTCCCGCCTTTGCTGTGTGTCGTGCTGCCGGGATGTCGGAAGCGGCTTTCCCCGGCTCCCGGAGAGCTTCTCAGCTTCTCTGCTTACTGGATGTCCTTTCCCATTCCTACTTTTGTCCATTTTCTATTATATCCCAGCTTTAAAGATTGACTTATAGGAACCACTTGTGAAGTTTGTTGCGGTCTGGGCTCCGTGCCAGGCTGACTCCTCTGTGCCTCTTACGCTGTCATTGGCGTCTCTGCGTGTTCTGTGTGGACACACGGGCACCGGAGCGTTGGCCAGGCCAGCGGGCTTCCCGGCGGCCCTGTGGGCGCGGCCTCCGGCCCTCGCCCTGGGAGGGCCACTCTGGTGCTTGTCTGGTGCGTCAGGCGTTGCCGCTCTCGGGAGAGGGTCAGACCCAGCTGTGACCCAGGTGTCCCCTGGCATCGTGTGGTGATGGTGAAAATGCCGGTGAGCTCCAGTCATCCGAGTCTGGGCCGGTGAAGCCCCGTCTCGGTCTCTGCATCCTCAGCGCGGTTGGGGGTCTGGCGTGTTGGCCCGTTCCTTGAGTTTCGTGTGGAAGCGTGTCCACACGTGTCCACGTGCTCGGTGGCAGAGCATGTGGCACTTGGGAGCTTACTGTTGCTCCTCCTAAGCGCTGCTGTCTGATCAGGCCCTCCTCCAGGCTGGCCTCCAGCAGGGCCTCGCGAGGGAGACTCGGGATTGATGACGTCTCCCGATTTGTATTCAAGAGATCTCTGTCAGCTTTGCTCAGTGAGGTCTCGCCATCATCCAGTGCAGCTCAATGTCACTGTTTTTATTTAAAAAAAATATATATGTCCGGTATTTTTGGAAATATCACTATCACTGTCACTGTCATCCCGCTGTTAATAAACAATAAATAAAGGGACATACGTAATAATCTTTCAGTATCTGTACTGCAGTACACAATGCTCAGAGAGAGAGAGAGAGAAAAGGAGAGAGAGGGAGAGAGAGAGGGAGAGAGAGAGAGAGAGAGGGAGAGAAAGGGAGAGAGAGAGGGAGAGAGAGAGGAAGAGAGAGAGAGAAAGGGAGAGAGAGAGGGAGAGAGAGGGAGAGGGAGAGAGAGAGAGAGGGAGAGAGAGAGGGAGAGAGAGGGAGAGGGAGAGAGAGAGAGGAAAAGCGCCCGCCATAGAGGCAGGCAGGGGCGGGGTCGGGGGTGACGGGAGGGAACCTGGGGACACTGGTGCTGGGGAATGTGCCCTGGCGGAGGGACGGGTGTTGGAGCACTGTGGGATTGAAACCTAATCGTGAGCAGCTTTGTAACCATCTATCTCACAGTGATTCAATTAAAAAAAAAAAAGAAAAACTTTCCCACCAGCATTTTAAATAACTTCAACACTGGGAAATTTTGTAAATAAATCGGAGAAACGGTCTTCTCTCCCAGCAAGCTTCAGCTCCTTTGCCGCGTGCTCCTCTCCCCCTGGGACACCTGAACCCAGAGTTTGCACAAAGCCTTCTTCCTAACCGCGGCCCGGGGCTCCTCCCCTCGGGCGGGGTCTGTCTCCAGCACCGCAGGCGCCCCCCTCACCCCGCGCAGACTGCACTGCACCCCGGAGCCCCCAGCCCCCCTGGAACCTCCCAACCTCGCTGTCCGTGAGGATACAGCCGGCTCTTGTCACACAGAAAGTTAAGTTTAGCCGGTATCTGTTCGTGACCCGGAGCCTTTCTCTGATTTAGGTTTTCTTTTTAAAAAATTGCAATGTAGCAAAATTCCGTGGAAACTCCTCAGGACCAAATATACTGTCGTGAGTTTCCATGGCGATCACCGGGACCCACTGAAAGGAAACCGCCCGCGGCCCTGTTGTAAACCCACCGTGTCTGCACAGCCGCCTGCTCTTCAGGGCAGACCCCCGGCGCTCTCCGCCCCGAGCTGCAGGTGGCTGAAACTGTGCGGGGGTCACCAGCCCCCGGGGCAGCCCTGGGGCGGGGAATCGGGCGCCCAGTTCCTCTGAAAGCCGGGAGAGTCCGTGGGAAACAGACGCCCTCTTCCGACGGGGATGCGGAGAAGGCGGCTTGCAGACGTCCGTGGCTTCTGCGCGCTGCAGCCGGGCTCAGGGCGTCCGTCTGTCCGTCTCTCTGTCTCCCGCAGGCCTCCCAGCTGTACAGAGGCGACGCGGGGAGGGTCTGCTCCGCGCTGCCCCCCCACATCTTCGCGTGTGCCGAGAGGGCCTTCCGGCAGCTGTTCCAGGAGCGCAGGGCCCAGTGCTTCCTGCTCAGGTGAGCGGGCGGGCGGGCGGGGCGGGCGGGCAGGTCTCCTGGGCCCCTCCCGCGGCCTCTGCAGCTCAGGCGCCCGCAGGCCTGGGTAGACACAGCCCAGGGCAGCAGCGGGACTCGCACCAGCAGGCGTGCCCGCAGGTGGACGGCGGGGAGCTGGCCACTCTGCCCTGCCCGAGGAGGCCGGAGGGAGACGCGGGGCTCGAGGGCCTGCTCGCTCCCCCCACAGGGCCGGCCCTGCCCGCTCTAGGGTTCGCTTCTATCCCCCACATGCGCCAGAGCAAAGCCCCCGAAGTGACGCTTGACTGACGGCTGCCAGGGCTCCTGGAGGGGCACTGACTCTGGAGCCGGAACCTCTCCCCTGAGGAAGGGACAGTGCTCACAGGACAGTGCTCACAGGACGGGAACGGGAGGGACAGCTGTGTCCCGACAGGGGCACCTAGTCACGGCCTCTGCAGTAAATCTGTGATGACCAGAACTTCTGACTGGGGGGGAGCGGGGGAGGTGGAGTTTGGGGACTGCTCCTGGCTCAGTGCTCGGGGGATTGTGCGGTGCTGGGGGCTGGAGCCAGGCCCCCCGCGTGTGATAGAAATGCCCCAGAACTGCCCTGTCTCCCAGGCCGGGGTGATCGAGTGAATCCCGGGTGTCGTGCGACTCTCCCCTCAGTGGCTGACCAGGGGCTTCCTCCACTCACAGTCGCCAGGGCTGGTCCCACTGGGCGAGTTTAGGACTCGACTCCGTGGGCTGTGTCAGGGCCGCCCCGGCCGCTGAGGGATGCTCTTCCATCTCCGGCATCGAAGCCTCGGGGCGTTCCCCGGGGCAGACGCCGGGTCCCCTGGGCCAGAGCCTGGGGTGCCGCACAGCCCTGGGCCCCTCCAGGGCGACCCTGAACTCAGAACCAGCAGGCAGCCCTCAGCACAGCCGGTGTGACCCCAGACACGAACAGAAACCCCCAACAGCTTTTGTTTCCAAATTGCGACTTTGTTTCTCTTTCGACTGGGAGTCCCGGCCGGTGCCGCTTTCTCGGATTAGCAGATTAGGTTAATTCCCAGCCCCACTCCCTGGGCTGACCCGTGGGAACGCGTCTCCCAGGACTCCCAGACGCCCCTGGGTGACAGCTGGAGTGTGCGAGGCCCCTCCCCGGCCTCCATGACCCTCAGCGACAAGCCGGCCCCCCAGGGGAGCAGCCTCTGCGCTGGCGAGGGTCCCGTTTCCTCAGACCAGGCCTCTCGGGGGGATGCGCCCCAGCCTGGGACTGGGAGACGCCATCTCGTGCGGCTGTTCCCTTCCGGCCCGGGAGGGCTCGGTGCAACTGTCCTGCGTAGGGACCAGACAGGGCCCGGCACCTCGGCCAGACAGTGCCCCCGGCCCGACCCAGAGCCTCGGCCGGACACAGTGACCCCGGCCTGACCCAGAGCCCCGGCCTGACCCAGAGCCCCGGGCCCTCCTGGTCCGCCCTCGCTGGCTCCCGGGCTGCAGTCCAGGCGCCCAGAGGGTCCCTGCCCTGCCCCTCTGACCCCACCGGGCCCCCTGCCCTGCCCCTCTGACCCCACCGGGCCCCTGCCCTGCCCCTCTGACCCCTCTGGGTCCCTGCCCCTCTGACCCCGCGGGGCCCCTTGCCCTGCCCCTCTGACCCCTCTGGGTCCCTGCCCCTCTGACCCCGCCGGGCCCCCGCCCTGACCCTCTGACCCCGCCCTGCCCCTCTGACCCCTCTGGGTCCCTGCCCCTCTGACCCCGCGGGCCCCTGCCCTGCCCCTCTGACCCCGTGGGGCCCTGCCCTGCCGACCCCGCCGGGCCCCCCGCCCTGACCCTCTGACCCCGCCCTGCCCCTCTGACCCCTCTGGGTCCCTGCCCCTCTGACCCCGCGGGGCCCCTGCCCTGCCCCTCTGACCCCCTCTGGGTCCCTGCCCCTCTGACCCCGCGGGCCCCTGCCCTGCCCCTCTGACCCCGCGGGCCCCTGCCCTGCCCTCTGACCCCGCGGGCCCCTGCCCTGCCCCTCTGTCCCCGCAGTGGAGAGCGCGGCTCGGGCAAGTCGGAGGCAATGTGGCCACCTGCTGCGGCAGCTGACCAGCAGGGCGGGGCCCAGCGCCTGGGACAGCCGGCTCACACACGTGAGTAGGGGCGGGGCGCACTGGGTCGGGGCGAGGCGGGGTTGCTCCTCGGGGCCCGGGTGGGCGCGGGCGGAGGGGCTGGGGGCTGCTGGGATGGTTGGAGCGTGCGGCCTGGGCCGTGGACCTGGCCTGGACGGAGCAGGCAGGACCCGCCTGCAGGATCTCCCGATGCCCCTGCGAGGGGCAGAACCCGGCCCTGCACCCCCGGGCTGCCCCCGCCCCCCCCCCCCCCTGCACCTGCCCCCCCCGCCAGCCCCTGGGGACGTGTCGGCCACCAGCGTTCTGGGCCCTTCCCAGAAATGACACCACTGACCCGCTCCTGCTCTGAAAATCCAGAAGCTGCCCCGGGATTCAGATGGCAACTCCTCGCGCCTGCCCCTCCTCTCTCTCTCTCCCCCTCTCTCTCTCTCCTCTCGCTCGCTCCTGCCCCTCCTCTCTCTCTCTCCCTCTCTCTCTCTCTCTCCTCTCTCCCTCTCCCTCTCTCTCTCCTCTCTTTCTCCTCTCTCCCTCTCTCCTCTCTCCCTCTCTCTCCTCTCTCTCTCCCTCTCGCTCGCTCCTGCCCCTCCTCTCTCTCTCCCTCTCTCTCTCTCCTCTCGCTTGCTCACTCCTCTCTCCCTCTCTCTCCTCTCGCTCGCTCCTGCCCCTCCTCTCTCTCTCTCCCTCTCTCTCTCTCCTCCCGCTCGCTCCTCTCTCCCTCTCTCTCCTCTTGCTCGCTCCTGCCCCTCCTCTCTCCCTCCCTCTCTCCCTCTCTCCTCTCTCCCTCTCTCCTCTCTCTCCTCTCTTTCTCCTCTCTCTCCCCCTCTCCTCTCTCTCTCCCTCTCTCCTCTCTCTCCTCTCTCTCCTCTCTCTCCCTCTCCCTCTCTCTCCTCTCTCTCCTCTCTCCCTCTCTCTCTCCTCTCTCTCTCCTCTCTCTCCTCTCTCCCTCTCTCCCTCTCTCTCTCCTCTCTCCCTCTCTCTCTCCCTCTCTCTCCTCTCTCTCCTCTCTCTCTCCTCTCTCTCCTCTCTCTCCTCTCTCTCTCCCTCTCTCCTCTCTCTCCTCTCTCCCTCTCTCTCCTCTCTCTCCTCTCTCTCTCCTCTCTCTCCTCTCTCCTCTCTCTCTCCCTCTCTCCTCTCTCTCCTCTCTCTCCTCTCTCTCTCCTCTCTCTCCCTCTCCCTCTCTCTCTCTCCCTCTCTCTCCTCTCTCTCCTCTCTCTCTCCTCTCTCTCCTCTCTCTCCCTCTCTCCCTCTCTCTCCTCTCTCTCCTCTCTCCTCTCTCTCCTCTCTCTCTCCTCTCTCTCCTCTCTCCCTCTCTCTCTCCTCTCTCTCTCCTCTCTCTCCTCTCTCTCTCCTCTCTCTCCTCTCTCCCTCTCTCTCCTCTCTCTCCTCTCTCTCCTCTCTCTCCTCTCTCTCTCCTCTCTCTCCTCTCTCCCTCTCTCTCTCCTCTCTCTCCTCTCTCTCCTCTCTCTCCTCTCTCCTCTCTCTCCTCTCTCTCCTCTCTCTCCTCTCTCTCTCCTCTCATCCGCTCCTGTCCCTCCTCTCTCCCTCTCCCTCTCTCTCTCCTCTCTTTCTCCTCTCTCTCCCTCTCTCCTCTCTCCCTCTCCCTCTCTCTCCTCTCTTTCTCCTCTCTCTCCCTCTCCCTCTCTCCCTCTCTCTCTCCCTCTCTCTCTCCTCTCTTCTCCTCTCTCTCCCTCTCTCCCTCTCCCTCTCTCTCTCCTCTCTTTCTCCTCTCTCTCCCTCTCTCCTCTCTCTCCTCTCTCTCTCCTCTCTCTCCTCTCTCCCTCTCTCTCTCTCCTCTCTTTCTCCTCTCTCTCCCTCTCTCCTCTCTCTCCTCTCTCTCTCCTCTCTCTCCTCTCTCCCTCTCTCTCTCTCCTCTGTCTCTGCTCTCCGCCTGCCTCTCTCCTCTCACTCTCTCTCACTCGCTGTCTGCCTCTCTCCTCACTCCCTCTCTTCTCTCTCCCTGCTTGCCTCTCTTCTCTCTCTCGTCTCTCTCTGCCTCTTGCCTCTCTGTGTGTCTCTCTGTCTCTGTCTCTCTCTCCCCTTTGTCTCTCTCTCTTCTCTCTGCCTTTCCTGTGTCTCTCTCTGTCCCTCTGTCTCTCTCCCTCTCTCTCTCCCCTCCACCTCTCTCTCCCTCACTTCTTTTCAGTCTTCCTCTCACTGCTGGTGTTTCCATGGAATAATCTGGAACTGAGAACTCGGGTCAGGGCATAGACGTGGGCTGTGTTCTGCTTAGGGCTGGGCCGTCCTCAGAGCTGAAGGCCGCTCTCAGTGCCGGGGCCTGGGTGGGTCTCCCCGGGAGGCTGTGGTAAGTGAGCCCAAGTCCCCGAGCCCCCAGACACGCCGTCCCTGGCGTAGATTCACAACCGCTCGCCGTGCGGATTGGGCGCCCCGCACGCTCGGAATAACTCAGTGTTTTAGGTCGGGTAGGGAAGGACGCCCCAGCGCCCTCGCCTGGACACTGGCTGCCGGCCGCCGGCCTGGGGCTCAGAGAGTGCCCGAGCCCACCTGTCACCAAGCCGACACGGGCCGAGTACTGTAGCGGCAGCATCGAGGGGCTGAATCACGACAGGGACTAGCAGTGCCCTGAGTTGAAGGTGGGGAACCGTCTACTGAAGTGACTCTGGTTCCTCAAGTGCGTCGTAGATGATGGTGCGGGTAGGCTCTGCGTCCAGCCAAGTGGGTACATCCAAGGTGGCATTTCCCTGGGTCCGACGGAGCCGGCCCCTGCCCGGTCAGCACCTGGGAGTGCTCTGACAGTGCAAATCTCGGTGAAACTCTCCCATCCGCCTTTGTCTGGCCCCTTCCCGCAGCCCCCTGAGGCATCCCCAGCCAGTGACCCGGCCTCAGTGCCCCGGCCGGCGGCTGCACACACGAGTGCCAGGGTGTGGGTCCCCGCCTCCCAGCCGCCTGCCCGGGAGACTGTGGGGCTGGCCCGGCCCGCCCAGCTGAGCACCCAGCCGTGAACAGGGTTTGTGCCCCAGACAGGCCTGGGCAGCAGGAAGCAGGGACCACCCAGAGTCTAGCCTGGGTCCCCGGGGACAGCCAGGCCGCCCCCAGAGCTGGGCTTTCCGTGCCCCTCCCTCAGGAGCCCGGGCCGTCCCGCCCCCGCCCCCGCAGGGCACCACCGGCCTCTGCTCTCCCCCTCTCCCCCCCTCCGCCCGCTTGGCCCCTTCTGCCGTCCCACTGGTCATGCAACGGCCAGTCAGACCCCCAAGGTGAAGGAGCTGCAGGCCAGGCCGCCAGGTGGCCAGAGAAAGGCCGATGGGCCACCAGTGTGCGCTCTGCCCCGAGCACTGGGCAGAGAGGGGCCAGCAGGGCGGCAGCTGAGCGAGGTGACGGGGACGCCCCGGGGTCAGCGCGTGCGGGGCGGAGGCCACTGGCCCCTGGGTGAGAGTGTCGCAGCAGAGCCCGTCGATACTGTCCCGGGCGTGTGTCCAGGGCTGTGCGGGGCCCAGGGAGCCTCTGGCTGGGCAGCATCTGGGCGGTCACCCCTTGCTCGGGCTCCGGGGGCGGGGGCGGGCACGGAGGGCATGGAGGGCGTGGGGGCACCGGGAGGCGAGCGGGCACTGCGGGGGGGCAGGGGACGGGGGACTCGGGCGGGGGGCTGGGGCTGCCCTGGTGGGGAGCAGAGCCCAGGCGGTGCCCTGCGTGCGGGTGGCTGCATGCCCGGGGCAGAGTGGCACAGAGGGGACAGGGCGGGGACGGGGCGGGGATCGGGGCCGGCTCCTTGGCCAGGGGCTCTCACGCCGCCACCAGGCTCAGGCCCCGTATGCTCACCCGCACCTGTGCTCCCTTGTCTTAAGAGCCATTAGGGGCTGGGGGAAGGTCAGGGGCGGGGGGAGGTCAGGGGCGGGGGGAGGTCGGGGGGAGGTGGAGGCAGGAGGGAAGTCGGGGGGGGGGCGGGGGGGAAGTTGGGGGCGGGGGGAGGTGGAGGCAGGGGGGAGGTCGGGGGCGGAGGGGAGGTGGAGGCAGTGGGGAGGTGGGGGCTTGGGGAAGCTCCTGCTCTGCTCGCAGAGAGCCGGCCAGGTCCTGTCCTCAGCACCCGGGAGCACTGTCATGAGCAGCCCTGAGCACTCCCAGGGCTGGCCCGAGCGGCTGCCCGCAGCCCCCGAGCTACAGAGGCCTCATGGGCGTGAGGCCTCCCGGGACGCGACTGGCGGGGTCCTGCCCCCACCGCACGCCCTGGCCTGGCGCCATCCAGACGCCCGGGAGCCCTGACGAGGCCACTCGGACCCTGCCCCGGGCTTTGCCGGGAGTCGGGGCTTCCCAGGGCCGGGTTACGGGAAGAGCAGCCGTGTCGGGAAACAGACCGGCCAGGGGCTTTCCCGTCCGAGACCCGCCCAGCCCCCCGAGAGCTGAACCCCATGGTCACCATGGAAACCACCAGCCCCGGCCCCGGGTCCCGGCGGGGCCGTCCGTGCGCACCGGGGCGAGGCTGGCGGGCATTGGCGGCCGCCACCAGGAGCTCCCCGCCCAGATGGGCCCGGGCTCTGGGGTGGCCCCGGGACTCGGGGCCCTGAGAGACGAGAAGCCAGAGTGGCCCCGGACGGCCCCAGCACCCCCAGCCCCGGGAGACTCTTGGTCAGTGAACCCCAGAGGGGGGTGTGGGGAGCCGGGCAGGCGTCCACTAGCACCGCCCGCCCCTGGCCGAGGGCGCGGGCCTAGGGGAGCACTGCACAGGGAGGGGCCGCGGGCGCCTGGGGCAGCTGCTTGTTTGTCCCTGTGTCCCGCCTGCTTCCCGCCCCCAGGACCCCTCTGTGCTGGCACAGCCCCCCTCGCCTGGCCGCCCCCTGCCGCCCTCTGGCCACCCTGTGCTCTCACCGGCAAACACAAGCCGTCCTCTCTGTCAGGGTGTCCCGGGTTGGCTGGGGCTTCACAGACTGGCCTGGCCACTCCCACGGCCGTACTCCTGTTTATAGCCAAATAAAACAAGAAGGGGTGTGTGTGCACGTGTGTGCACGTGTGTGCATGTATGTATATGTGTGTGCATGAGTGTATATATGTGGATGCATGTATGTGCTCATGCATGTGCATGTGTTCCTGTGTGCATGTGCGTACGTGTATGAGTGCGTGTGTGCGTGTGTATGTATATGTGCACTTGTGTATGTGTATGTGTGTATGTGTGCGTATGTGTGTATGTTACATGCACATGTGTATGCGTATATGTATGTACGTGTGTGTATATGTGTGTATGTGTTCGTGCATGTTTGTGCATGTATGTGTATGTGTGTGTGTGTGCATGTGCTGTGTGTGCCCATGTCTCTGCGTGTGAGACGCTCACTCGGTGCCATGGAGCTGGCCCCTAGCTGGGCCGAGGAGAGAGGGTCTGTCCAGAGAGCCGCGCTCAGCGCCACTGACCCTGTGTGTTTGTGTTTCTACACACTGTGCACTTTCTTGTCATAAACCATCAGGTTATGAGTCGCAGCACCACAGGTAGTCGAGGCCAGGCTGCTGAAAGGGCTTGTTTTGTGCCTTTAGTAAAATTTTAAACCATGTTTAAAGAAATAACATAAATGTTTAAACGGCACGTTATTTCATCATTCATTCCATCATGTATTTATTCATTCCACATGATAGTTTGTCTTAAGCAAAAATGGAGCCTTCATAAATACTGAATTGTTTTTTAGAAACGTATTTGCTCCCGTTACTCTGAGCTCAGTGATCCGGTCTGTAAACTGAGGCTAGATAAGGGCAGATGAGCGATGGCGTCCTAGAACTCA
>NC_073302.1:196353794-196393207 GCF_027595985.1 Sorex araneus | reverse complement strand
GCTGCTGGGGGCCTGCGCCCGGCCTGCACGGGAGAGACCAGCCTGCAGGGGTCAGTCGTGCCGGTGCCCCTCTGCGGAGCCGCCTGTGGCGGGGATAAAGGTCCCGGGGCAGCGACCAGGGCCGGTCTCACAGCGGCCCCTGCGGAGCTGGTGGGCTCGGCGCAGAGACTCCCTCACCCCTGCCCTGGCTGCTCGTCCCAGGGGCGAGTGCTTGGGGGTCAGGGGTGCCGAGTTCAGGGCCAGGGTGGGCCTGTGGGTGGGAAGGATAGGGGGGGCATGCGGGGTGATGCCCAGCACACACACACACACACAATCATACATGCACACTCACAACTTACACACAGCCACACACGCATGTTCACACACACTCATGCAGTCACATACATTCATACACTCACACAGCCACACACACACATGCACACACACTTACACAGACTCCCACTCACACATATACTCATGCGCTCCCCCACACAGTCCCCTGCCACCTTCACACACTCACACTCCCACACACAGTCACTCACATACACACACTCACACTCACACTCACACACTCACACTCTCACACTCACACTCCCACACATACTCACACTTACATACACACTCACACTCACACACACTCCCACACACACTCACACTCACATACACTCACACACTCACGCTCACACACACTCACACTCACATACACTCACACATGCTCACACACACTCATATACACTCAGGCTCACACACACTCACATACACTCACACACTCATGCTCACTCCCACACACTCACATACACTCATGCTCTCACACACACACTTACACTCACACACACTCACACACTCACACACACTCACACACTCACACACACACTCACACACTCATGCTCACACACACTGACAGCAGCCTCGCTTCCAGCCCGCTGTGGCCCCTGGGGGCCCTTCCGTCCTCCGGGTGTGGGGCAGAAATGCGAGGCTCCAGGCTCGTTCGTGTGAGAGACCCCCAGGGCCGGCGGCTCTGAGCCCAGGCCCGTGAGGGGCGGCGGCACCACTCCCGGCGCCTGGGTGGGAGCTGACGGCTCCGTGGAGGGGCCCAGGCTGGCGTCCCGCGCCCCCGGCTCCCTGCTGGCCGGGCTGGACGAGGAGCCTCCACCCAGCCCCGGGGTCACCGCAAGGCTCGTGCGGCTGCTCAGGGCCCGGTGCCCGCCAGGGGGTCTCTGGGGAGTGTCCCGGGGTGGGGGGGGCGGCTCCTCCGGGACGTTCCTGCAGTGAGCGGGGCCCAGTGGAGCCCCAGCACGGCCCCGTACCAGAGGGTTCGAGCCTGTCTCCTGCCCCCTGCGGGTTCTGAGGCTCCTCGTGTCCTCTCGAGGTGGCTGTGCGGCAGAGGGGCAGGGGCAGGCATGGGGGGGCTCCGGGCGTGGCCCCTCCTGCAGGGCCCCGCACACGCACACGCACACGCACACAGGGAACGGCCTGCACGTCTTCCCTCGCCCACGCGGGTTCCTCCTGCCCCGTCAGGCTGCGCTCCCTTTCCCTTTTCTGGTCCCCGTGTCCAGCGGCCCCCCCGGCAGCCTGGCCCCGGAGTGGGGGCGACTCTCCCGGCCAGGCTCTGCCCGTGAGCGTCTGGGCTGCCCAGAGCAGCCGCCCTCTCCTGGGGACCCGCCCTGCCAGGACCCTCCGGGCCGCCGGTCAGCGGTGGGAGTGGCAGGAAGAGGCTGGGCTCCCCGCCCTGCCCCTCCCAGGAGGCCAGGCCCCGCCCCGACCGGCCCATGCTCTCCTCCCGCCCCTCCCCCCACGCCCCACGAATGCATGCGTGTGTGCGTGAGCACAGGTTGCGGAGTGTGGGGGGCAGTGCTGTCGGGGGGACCCCTCCGCCAGCGCTGGGGCCAGGAGCCGTCCACGCCTGCTGGCAGTCCCGGCCTGGCGTGCCGCGGGGCCTGTTTCTGCACTGGGGGTTGGGGCATTAGCTCGACATCCTGGGGAGGACGTTACTGTACATTTTTGCCGTGAACTTTCATTTATGATTGTGTGGCCAAAGGCACTGTTCAAAGTTTCCAGCGCCTTAGGGACTTCCAGCGCCTTAGGGACACCAGGCGAGTGTCTGTCACCTGCTGAAGTGACCGCGGTTCAGTAGAGCATGCAGGAGAGGCAGGAAGATAAGCAGAAGGGAGCCAAGAGCGTTTCTGCTAAGAGCCAGGTCTGCTCTTGAAGGGTGGCGTCCGGATTCCCACCCAGGGTGCTCGTCTCTGAAGGAGAGGAGGGAGAGGAGGAGGAAGGGGTATGATAAGGAGGAGGACAGAGTGGAGGAGGAGGAGGAGGAGGAGGAGGAGGAAAGGGAAGGAGCAGGAAGAGGACGGAAGGAGGAGGGAGAGGAGAAAGAGGTAGAGGAGAAGGACAAAGAAGAGGAGGAAGAGGAAGGGGAAGGGGAGGGAGAAGGAGGAGGAGAGGGAGGAGGGGGAGGAGGGGAAAAGGGGGAGGAGGGGAAGGAGGAAGGAGGGGAGGAGGGATGGGGAGGAGGGGGAAAGAGGAGGGGGAGGACGAGAGGGAGGAAAAGGAGAAGAATGGGGGAGGAGGAGGAGGAGGAGGGAGGGGAGGAGGAGGAGGAAGGGGAGGAGGGGGAGGAGGAGGGGGAGGAAAAGAGGGAGGAGGAGGGGGAGGAGAAGGGGAAGGAGGGGGAGAAGGAGGAGGAGGGAGGGGAGGAGGGGGAGGAAGAGGGGTAGGAGAAGGGGAAGGAGGGGGAGAAGGAGGAGGGAGGGGAGGAGGGGGAGGAGGGACGGGGAGGAGGGGGAAGAGGAATGGAGCAGACGGGGGGTCCTGTCGTAGGGATGGCAGCAGAGGTGGCCTTGAGGGTCCCGTTGGGAAGCCCAGGCGGCCTGTGGCCCTCAGCAGGGCAGAGCCGCCAGAACCACCCGGACCCAGGCAGAGCCGCGGCCCCTTGGGGGCGGGCAGGCCTGGGCGTGGGGGGACGAGAGAGCCCGCCCCGAGGGCCGGCTGGGGTCAGGGGCGCGGGGGGGGGGGGGGCCCTTCCTGCCGGGGCAGAGCCTGCGAGGGGCCCTGGTGGGCCGGGAGGGGACAGCAGCCCGGGGGCAGGCCCCCCCCACAGCCGAGTGGCCCTTCGTGTCACCGAGCCTCCCAGCTTCGATTCTTCCAGACTCTTCTGCGGCCTGGCCGGGCCTGTGCGGGGGGGAGCGTCGGGGTCACGCGTGTCTCTCGTTGCAGTGCGCAGACGTGGGACATCGGCGTCCTGGACATCTTCGGGTTCGAGGAGCTGCACAGGAATGAGTTTGAGCAGGTGAGTGGGCCGGGGGGGTCTGTCCTGCAGGCCGTGTGCAGAGACGCCCCCGCACGCGGGTGCTGGTCCGCGGGGCCCCGTGCCGGGGGCGGGAGGCTCCCGAGGCCGCGCCTGAGCCCCGACACTTGCTGCCGGAAGGTTCTGACCTCTCACGTGGCGCCTGCCCAGGCCGCTGGGGCCGAGGGCGACCCTGGATGCCGGGATGGAGGGGGCAGGCGCTGAGGCACCGCCGGGCCCGCGAGTGTGTGCTGGGATGGGCGGGACGGGCCAGGGCTCCCGAGGGGGCCCCAACCCCAGTCTCCCTCGGGGCGTTTGCCGGGCCCTTCCCAGGGCCGCCCGACTCCCGACTCGCCAACAGGACGTGGGCTTCATGCTCTGTCCCACGACCAGCCGCCAGCGGCGTGGTTAGCAGATCAGCGTCGTGTCCGCAACCCCCCGGAGCACTGCAGCGGGGGTGGGGCCGCGCCCTTGGTCCCGCCCGGCTGTGACCGGCTCTGCGCTGTCGGCCCTTGGCTGGGAGGCTGTCGGCGCCCGGGCCCTGGGGGCGCCTGGAAAGTGAGCTCGAGGGGGAGCGTACAGGATGGTCAGCTCCTAGGGGGAATCTTCCCGATGAGGCCGTGAGTCTGGACACGCGCCCTCTCTCTTCCGGACGTGACAGCCGCTGAGCAGGGGTGGGGCGAGGTGGGGCACAACAGGGTGTGGGGAAGCCTCGGGGCTGCTGGGCTCTTGCTCCCGCGTTGGGGTCCCTGAGCGCTCCCGTCGGGGCTGGGGCCAGTCTCTCCCTGGCCAGGACTCAGGCTCTCCCTGTGACGGTCGGGATCGTTGACCTGCTGGCCGCAGGCCCGGGGGCTGGGCTGGATTCTCTCCCCGAGGAACGAGGGTGATCAAGGCACGACCCCTCGGCCTCCTGAGACCCCCGAGCTGCCCCACCCGGGCCGTCTCCCACCCCCTGTGGGAGCAGAGCGGAGACTGGACGTGTGTCGGGCAGCAATGGCCTGGGCAGGCCCGAGAAGCACCAGAGTCTGAGGCGTCGCCCGGCGCCTGCTCTGCCCCGTCAGCCCTGGCCGGGCGGGACCGTTCCCCGGGGGGCCCCAGCCAAGGCCGCGCGTGTGTGGGGCCGAGTCCCGACAGCCGGGGCCGCCTGCCGCGCGCCGCTGTTCATTAGGCCCCGACTTCCGCGCGCGAGCTCGTGTCGTGTCTGCTATATTCCTGCCTCGGGTGTGTCTCGCTGGTAATAAAAATAAAGGGGAACAGTTGGCGAGAACTCACTCAAGACACGAGGCTGGCCGCTCGCACGAGCCGCGGGCCATCTGCACGGGCGGCGGCGTGCTGTCGCCCAGGAGCGTTTTCAAGGGGCGCGTAATTTTTATTATTAAACCGGTTAGCAACAGCACTTAATGTACCAGCGTGTATTTTAATCCGAGGACGCCGCATGCTAATCAGGCAGAGCTCAGTAGTCGCTGCTCTCGCCGTGAGAGCACTCGGTCCACACGCACGCGCACGGGGGGGGGGGGGGGGACCGAGCGACCCCGGCCCGGGCACAGGGCTGAGAAGGGAGACCACTGGGGGCTGGGGGCTGGGAAGCCCCTGGCTTTCCCACGGACACACACTCAGACACACAGACACACACTCAGACACACAGACACACACACATTACACAGACACAAACACACACAGTGCACAGACATACACACAGCGCACAGACACAGACAGACACATACACAGCACACACACACATTACACAGACACAAACACACACAGTGCACAGACACAGACAGACACATACACAGCACACACACAGACACACACAGAAACACACAGTGCACAGACACACACACATTACACAGACACAAACACACACAGTGCACAGACACACACATATTACACAGACACAAACACATATAGTGCACAGACATACACACAGCGCACAGACACAGACAGACACATACACAGCACATACACAGAAACACACACAGACACACAGCACACACACACAGACACATACACAGTACACAGACACACACAAAGACACACACAGCGCAGAGACATACACACAGACAGACAGACACATACACAGTACACAGACACACACAGCGCAGAGACATACACACAGACACAGCGCGCGCGCACACACACACACACACACACACACACATCGCGCACTCACCCACACACTTCCCAGACAGCTCAGTGGCCAGCGTGCAGGCCGGCGGGCACGTGGGGTCAGTCATCCTCTCCTCAGCGGACGCCCCTCCGCCTTCCCCCGTCCTGGGACCCGCGAGCCGCCCGTCGTCTCCGGCCACTGTGCTCGGCGACAGGCCGGGCCTTTAGGTCAGGGACCGTCTTAGAAGGACGGTCCCGTCAGTGACGTCAGCCGAGTGTGGGGCGTGGCGGGACCCTCCCGTCCCCGCCCGGCCTCCCGCGTGTCTTCCCAGAAGGGCCCGCCCGGCCTTGCAGGCTGGCGACCCTCGGCCCGGCCCGGGACTCGTAGCCGCACGTCGGCCGGGCGCCCCGGGACGGCCTCAGGCGAGACTGTCCTTCTCTCCCGCATGCACAACCCGGGCTGCGGATGCCGCAGGCTCGGGCCCAGCCTCACAGCCACTCGGGCCCCCCCGCCGTCCACCCGGCCCTGCCGCTTTGCGGGGCCCCTGGTGAGGCTCGCGGCCCCCCAGGTCGGGTCGCTCTGGCCAGGTCCCTTCTCTGTCCGTCGGAGGCCGGCGTTGGTCTGGACCTTCCCAGAAGGGCAAGGGAGAGAGAAGGCGCCCCTCCCGCTGCTCCTGCCGCCCCGGCTCCGCCCTGCCTAGGGCGCCTGCAGGACCCAGGACAGGGCGGGAGCTGGAGGGACTCGGCCCCAGGACAGGGCAGGAGCTGGAGCGACTCACTCAACGGCCAGGACGGTGTTGGGAAGCGTCAGCACCGGGGGAGGGGGGATGCGCCACCCCTGGCACCCCCAACACTGCAGGGTCCACGCAGCCGCACGCCCATACTCCGCCATCACCCTTGGCCCCCGAGCACCGCCTTGGAGCACCCCAATAAACTAAAATAGAAATGAAAGGTCGAAGGTCCGCTCTGCAGACGCTCTGTAGACGAGGGACAGAGAAGGCCGGGCCCCGCGGGACCCCTGCCCGCCCCCGACCACAAGCCTCAGGGGCAGAAGCAAGGGAGAGGCACCCGCTGGCCGGCGTCTCTCCTGGGCAGGCCCGAGGAGGAGGGGCTGGTCCCGCGGGCTCTTCCCTCGCGTCAGATCCTCCCCTGCGGGTGCTCGGCGAGAGACAAGAGACGCGTCGAGTGTCACGCGGTTTCCTGAATCCTCTGACAGACCCACCCGTGCAGGCCTCGACGCCTGTCTGCGGGTCAGGCTGCCAGGGCGCGCCTGCGTCGTCTTCCCGAGTGACTCGGTGCGTGTCTAGTACCCAGCCCGCGGCCGGGGGCTATGCCAAGTCCCCAAAGCGTCTGTCCCTCATGGGGGCCGCTGTGCTCGTGCCCTTGCCGGAACCCTGCCCCCACCCACAGTCTGGTGGCCACCGCCCCCTCGGGAGGGACAGTCTCTCATCCTAGTTTAGTTTTATCAAGTTTCTCACAACGACCCACGACATGCAGTGTCCCCTTGCTCACAACGACCCATGACATGCAGTGTCCCCCCGCCCGTCCCCCCGCCCGTCCCCCTGCCCTTGCTCCCGACTCTCCCGACCACCCCCCGGCCTGCCCAGTGATGGGCCCTGCGTGATTTATTTTGTGTTGCTTTTATGAATAATTCACTGAAAAGGCTCAAAGGAGAATCTCTGAGGAGAAAGTGTGTGGAGATGGCCGTGTCTCGCCCTGCGGCCCGGAGCCCCTGTGTGGGAGACGGCTAACACGTTACAGTCACACCTTGTGTGTTCGTGTTTCCTTCACCGAGATGGTCGCCTCTGCCACTCCCATCAGGCTGCTCCTGCGATACCAGCGGTGCAGACTATCCGGAGTCACTCCGGGAACTCCAAAATTCTGGGCGGGGGGATACAGCCGAGGTTCGTCTTGCAGCTGGACGGTGGCCCTGGGGCCCGGAGTCACCCCTGCAACTCGTCCATCTCTCGAGATGCATGTGTGAGTCCCTGGGTCGAGGCCAGTCCTGAGGCAGGTTGTGGCGTGAGGGCCAGGCTCCGGGAAGAACGGGGGGTGGGGGAGGCCGCCCATCCCCCACGGGAGGTTTTGGGGGAAGGGGCCGTCTTTGGTGGCGCCTCTCGCTCCTCGGCGCGGGACTGCCCCAGCGTGAGCAGTCTGCACCTCGTCCACCCGCGGTGCGAGGCCCTCGAGAGCACTTTCCCAGCCGAGTGAAACGATTCTTTTAGACGTGCTTTTCTTCCCTACCGGTCATTTCCAGGAGTGCCAGCCCCTCGCCTGGGGTTACGGTGGGCACGCTGGGCGCTGCTCTGCCGCGGGGCAGCAGGAGGGCGTCCCCCGGCCCCTTCTGGTGGGAGAAGCCAGGACCCGCCTCCGGCCACCCCAGCCCCAGGCTCACCCTGGGCCGGCCTGCAGGGGCTGGTCTGCGTCCCAGTCCGGTGGCTTTGCGCCAGCAGACGCGGTGCCCTCTCCCGCTCGTGCTCAGACACTGCCCCGCACACTCTGTGGTTGGGCAGAAAGACACAAGCGCCGAGACACGATTCGCTTCGCGGTCGGGGAGCTCCAGCCGTGCCACTGGGACGCCAGCTGTCACGCAGGGGGCGGGAGCAGGGAGAGAAGCCGCCCAGAGGGGCGGGAGGCTGGGGCCGTGGGGTACAGGGGCCCCGAGTGTTCCCCAGCCAAGGGGGTGTGGCCGTACTCACAGCCTGGCTCCTGGGCCCTGGCCACGGCGACGGTGCCAACCTCGGCGTCCCTGCCGGGTCAAGGTCCCGAGGCCAGCTCTCCCGGCGGGGGGGGGGGACGCCAGGGGCAGGGGTGAGTGGGCCCGGGCCTGGCCGCGCACCCTTGGGCCTTTGCTCGGCTGCGGGAGTCAGCCTGAGGCTCTCGCCCTCGTGTGGGTGTTGAGTCGTGATGAGGGTCCTCGCACGGCCGCCTCCTCCTGTCCCGAGGACTCTGTGACACGGGTCACAGTGACACGGCCGTCCCAGCTCGCGCCCCGCGGCCACCCTCCCCCCGCCCCCCCCGTCTCCTGGGCTGTGGGCACTGAGAGCCGCGCCCCGGGCCACTGGCCGAGAGGGAAGCGGGTCCTGGGGCCTCCGCCCTGGGCCCCAGGGGGCGGGTCCGAGGCTAGCTCTCCTTGGCCGAGGCTCGTGCCCTCCTGGCGGCCCCTGGCCGGCCGTGCTGGGTGCCGGGACCCCCCACGACGACTCTGCTCAGGCGCTTCCCCAAGCCTGTCCCGGCCAGCGCCCAGCGTCCTTCCCGGACAGGTTCCGGTCAGCCGCTTGGCTGTGCCGGCCACCCTGTGCACGCTGCCTGTGGCGGCGGCTCTTGCGTGGGGGGGGGGGGGTTCTGCCGGAGGAAGCTGGATGCCCCACGCCCGGGGAATCTCTCAGGGCAGTGCTGGGGAACCCCTTCCTCGGAGCCTTCCCCGGAACCTTTTCCGGAACCTTCCTCGGAGCCTTCCCCGGCAGCCCCCGGGCGCCCCGCCCCCCCTCGCTCCCTGACCACGGCCCAGGGGCTCCTGCGCAGAATAATCCGGAGTCCAGACGCAGCACAAGCGCCCGTCTTGCCGGCTGCCACGGCCACGTTGGCTGTTGTCGCGATCGTGTCACAATCAATATTTTATTCTCCTAGCGTGGGGAAAACACGCTCCTTCCTGGGGCTTCCCTGGGCGCCCGCCCCTCCTGCCCCACAGGCGGACGACTGGCCCGTCGGGGCCATCGAGGCAGGGATGCGTCTGAGCCGAGTGTCGGCGTCTCGGGCCAGCGGCCGCCTGCCTGGGCCCCGTGTCTGTCACGGCCTCTCGTCCCCCGTAGCTCTGTGTGAACGTGACCAATGAGAGGCTGCACCAGTACACCCGGGAGGTGCTGTTCCTGCAGGAGCAGGCCGACTGCGCGCAGGAGGGGGTCGCCATGGAAACGGCCTACTCGCCTGGAGACCAGGCCGGAGTGCTGGATTTCTTCTTCCAGGTACTCGTGTCGTACGATCAGGCGCGTTCGGGGCGGGGCCTTCTCACAGCCGCAGACAAAGTCTGCGCTCTCTTCTCCTCTGCGCGTTCTCTCACCCTCCCAGGAAACACACTGCTTTGGGCGCTCACAGGGGCAGTGCTCACTTCCTACTCACCAGACAGTGCTCGCTCGAATGCTCTGGCAGCCCGGCCGCTGGGTCTCGACTGCTGGTGCTGGGAGAGCCCCGGCCGCTCTCGCGCTCACCTCGCCTTTGGCTGCCCCTTCCCGCCACTGCGGGGCTGTGAGTGCTGGAACTTTCCTCAGAGGCCTCCCAGCAGTCGAGGTTCCCCCTCCAGAGAGGCGGAGCCTCCCCCCTCCTGCCTCCCCTCAAGGCTGGGCCTGTGTCCTGTGCCCGCGGCAGGCCTCACCCTCCGTCTCACCACCCACGGCCGGCCCGTCTCTTACACTGACACTGCTCAGGGTTGCCGCTGCTCTCTGGATACCCACAGACGCACACGTGTCTTACACACGCTGTGCACACACCTGCACATACACATACTCGCACACATGTAGGCATGAACACACATATAGACACATACGTACAACACACACATACGCATGCATACTCACACGTGCATGTCTGTATACATACAAGCTCGCACATACGTTTGCACATAGATACACACACATGCAGTGGCACACCTGCACACACACTCGCACACTTACTTACCGTGACTCCCGTGGTCCCCGCCACGCAGAGGCCTTGCCGGCCACACGGCTTCTCTGCACTTTTCAGCGGGCGGTGGACACTGCCCGCTCCCCTGACCAGGCCACGGGCAGGAGCCCCTGCCCCGCCCCGCCCACCCCGGGGAGCTCGTCCCAGACGGGGCCGTAGCCGGGCCACGGTCTCCCGAGGGTGCCGGCAGTGTCCCTGCGTCTCCCGGGCGGGCTCTGGGGTCCCTCTCCCCGGGGTGACCCCAAGGCCCCAGGTGGTGAGTCTCAGCCCGAGGCTGACACCACTGAGGCAGTCCACGGACCGACGCGGTCACTTTCGTGCTGAGACCTCGGGAAGGCGGGGCCGTGGCTCCATGAACTTCAGATTACAGGTGCAGTGGCCCTGGGCCCACACAGCCCTCCCCTCCTGGGCACCCGCCCCCCTGCTGCTGCCCTGAGTGGACGGAGAGACGGGAGGGGGACAGGATGCTGGAGGAGGGTCCCACAGAGCAGTCGCGGCTGGAGAAATCTGCAGTGTTGGTGCGAGAGCCTTCCTGGGGCGGGGGTGGGAGAGAGAAATGCCGAGGGCGGGAGGGAGGGAGGGTGAAGGCTGCCCGCTGGCCCCGTGCCCTGGGGGTGGGGGTTCGGTGACCCTCCCTCCCCTCCTTGTGCCCACGTTGATTTTCATGCAAATCCCAAGGCCCCGCTGTTTGGCATCAAGTTCCCTGGCGCTGCCCCCCTCCCCATGTTTCGGGGCTTCACCCTGTGCCGGCTCCACATCCTCGAGCCCCAGTCCTTGCTCCTGGGGGAGACGACTCTCGTCCCCGTTCTTTTGCCGAGTGTCCAGTAGGTCCATTATTTTGCTCTCGTCTGCCCAGTGCTTGGCTGGGGTCTGAGGCCAAGGGAATCGGCAGCTCTCGCTGGAGCTGGCGTCTCCAGCTTAAAGAGTACTTTGGCGGCGCCTGTGTTCCACTGGCCGTAGATGCCGCCGCTCCCTTCTCCTCCCGTCCACGCGCCCGTCGGCGGCATCGTGGTCCTGAGTTCCCTCGGCGTGTGCTACTCACAGCCGCTCCGTGTCCGGGCACCGCGGGGTCCTAGTGAAACTCCGTCTCCGCCGCCGCAGGGCAAGCCCCAGACTCCGACCCGAGTCGCAGAAGATAATCGAGATCTCTCTTCTCCCCCCTCAGACGCCGTCTGGATTCTTCTCTGTGCTGGATGAGGAGAGTCAGAGGCTGTGGTCGGGGGAGGCCAGCCTCGCCCGGAGGCTGCAGGGCCCGCTGGGCGCGGCCAGCCCCGACGCCGTGCTCGCCTCCTCGCTGCAGGATGGGAACGGGAACCCCGCGGCCCGCGAGCCGGGCGGGGCCTTCACGGTGCTGCACTACGCGGGCAGGGTGAGTCCGGGCCAGCTCGTGTGACGCGGGGTGGGGCGTGGCCCGTCTGCAGGCTGCTCTGTGCCCCAAGAAAGGGCTTCCCGAGAGGGGCAGGGGAGGCCACGGAGGGTCCTTCCGGCATGTTCTCGGGGCTGGGCACAGGCAGGCGGGGGTCCTGTGCTCCGTGCTGCGGCCACGGGCTCTCCTGCGCCCAGGGGCGTCTGCCACCTGCTCGCGTGTGTTGTGTGAAGGGGCAGGTCAGTGAGACACGCGAGAGGAACGTGGAACCTCGGTCGGCCGAGGCTCGCTCGGGCTCGGGGCCAGTGGGACATTGACTCTTCCTCAGAGGTGGGGGACTCGGTCGCTAATGTCCCTTCCAGCCTGTGGGGCCCAAGGGACCTTATTCGGTGTTGGGGACGGAACCAGGGCCGGCCACATGCAAGACCCACTTGCTCTGTCTCTGGCCCCTGTGCGCTGACAAACCTTATTTATTCCCAGGTTCCAGAATATTCTATTCAGACCTGTCCTTTCGGTCATCAGAAAGTCCATGACTGGGCCAAGGACTTGGCTCGAAGGGCTGGAGCACGTCCAGTGCATTGGGCAGGGGAGGGGGAGGGGCAGCTCTGACCTAATCCCCAGGACCACCCAGTACCAAGCACGACCAGGAGTGACAAGAACCAACGGGTAGAGACAAACAAAATAATAAAGGGGGGGGGCTGGAGCAATAGCACAGCGGGGAGGGCGTTTGCCTTGCACGTGGCCGACCCGGGTTCGAATCCCAGCATCCCATATGGTCCCCTGAGCACCGCCAGGGGTAATTCCTGAGTGCATGAGCCAGGAGTGACTCCTGTGCATCGCCAGGTGTGACCCAAGAAGCAAAATAATAATAATAATAATAATAATAATAAAGGGGGCCTGGGGCGGGAGGGGGCACTTGCCTTGCACACGGCTGGCCCGTGTCTGGCCTCTGGAACCCTCTGTGGGCCCCGGGCACCACCAAGAGCGATTCCTGAGCAGAGCACCGGGAGCTAAGCCCTGAGTGGCCCCCAAATCCACCTGTGTGGCCCCAAACCCAAGAAGGAAAAGGGAAACTAAAGTGGCTGTTAGACCTCACGGAGGCAGGCGGCCACGCAGGGAGCCAAAGGTCTCTACCAGCTGGCCCACCCCTCCCTGCCCCCCTCCAGCTCACCCCCAGGGTGCACAGGTTATCTCCCCGCATTCCATTGTCCCTGGCATCGTCCCGGGGGGCTTTCCAGCCGCCCGGTGACCCCTGATTGGCTGGAGGCGGCAGGGGCGGGGTGGGGACTTCCCCGGTCACTGCTGCTTGGCTCTCCCGACGGCAGCATCACTTCGGGGAAACCGTAACTCTGAGCCTCGGAACCGAAACTTGGGCCTGGCTCCTTACTGAGCCCGTCATGGCGCTGCCCTCGCTCCTCTCTCCCTCGTGGCCTGCGAGAGCGTCCCGCGGGCTGAGGTCGCAGCACGCCAGGCTCCCCGCGCCCCAGCTGGGAGCAGCCCTGGGCGCAGGGCCTGCAGCAGCCCCGACACCCTGGGGAGGCCCGCAAGGAGGAAGGGAACGGACAGAGAGCCTGTCCACAGCAGCAGCTTCCTCCCCGAGCACCCTCTCGTCCTTCTGTCTCTGCGCTCTCAACGAGGCACGGGTGACTAAGGCACTCAGACCCCGGTGGGAATTATATTAGGCCCCACCGTTGATCTTGGAACAGTAATTCCTCGAAGTTTCTTGGAAGCAATTTTTTTGGGGGGGGTTTTGGGTCACACCTGGCGATGCACAGGGGTTACTCCTGGCTCTGCACTCAGGAATTACCCCCTGACGGTGCTCAGGGGACCATATGGGTTGCTGGGATTTGAACCCGGGTCGGTCGCGTGCAAGGCAAACGCCCTACCTGCTATGCTATCACTCCAGCCCCCTGGAAGCAATTTTTTCTTTTAAAGTCAGCGTAGATCTGGCCCACGCTGTCAGCCTGTCTGGTCTGTCTCCTGGGGACCTCAGTGGTCAGAAACGGCGCATGGGGCTCAGATTCAGGGGACTAAACTTTCAAATCATATTTGATGAAGTGTTTCGTGATTGCTTAAAGATGATTCTACTGGCACTTAAGTGCAATGTTGATTTCAATTTTTTTCAGGTGATTTGTGATTTGAAATTAATGTGACCTGTTCACTGAATCCAGATAGGAAAAGTGCGCGAAGTAGAGAAAACCAGGTGATGAGTTGTCAGAGACCCCATGCCCCACAGAATCATAAGTTTTCCTGTTTAAATAAAAACAAAAACCTTTCTATTTTTTAAGCCGGGCTTTCCCTAACTGGAGTCAGTGCTGCGGTTTTATAAGAATCTCTCGTTGCACCCAGATGTCCCAAGGTGTCTCCGCCCCGGGACTCCCTCGGGACTGTGCTAGAGCAGAGATTCTGGGTGATTCACGGCCGCCTGTCAGGCCGTATGCCCGTCTACACATTTGATGGAGCTCTGAGACCCAGGATCTGAGCTGTTGCATCTCCGCTCTGCGTTGGATAGATCGGGAGATATGACGCATCCCTAACTAGGCCAGGCGCAGCCCTCGCTGGCCCCGGGAAGCAACCCTGGATGCTCTCGGGTGAGAGCTGGCCCCTCATCAGGGTCTCCGTGGGCCTCAGGGACGGCCCAGGCGCGTCCTCGTCCTGGTCTCTCCTCTCGCTGGCTGGCCTGGCTCCGTGGGCAAAAGCCAAGTCCCACTCCGAGGGTGTGCCCAGGCAGCCCGCCACCCCACAGTGCCCTCTGCCCTGCAGACCCGCCCCAGCCTGGCCCTCGTCTGCAGCCCAGGCTCTGAGGCCTTTTTAGAAGCGTTTAAGCAACAGTATTTGAATTACAGCCGAAGATCTTCCCTAAACACATTTGAATTTTTCATTACTCACAGGAGCATGGTGTGTTTGCCAATCTCCATTAGAGAAATATCTCAAAGTAAGTGGGAAGAGACGGTCCATGAAATATTAACGGGGCCCGTTAATGAGCATGGATCTGAATTAAAGGAGGCTGCGCGTCAGGGGCTTCTTCCTTCTCGCTGTCATTTATGTTTCTCGCCCGTCCTAAATCACACGTGGGGTTTCCTGGTTTATCAGTGGCTTTTCAGTGACCGTTGGTGATTTAGCTGCTAGATAAACCCTAAATCCACAAGCCTGTCTAATTTTATCGACTTTTGAAATGAAGACTCGAGAAGGAAAGATCTGCGGTGGGGCGAAAGACAGTTACTCCCTTACGTTTGGGTTTCCATTGGGGTGATTCTGGGGCGTTTGTTTCATTTGGGTTTGGGCTTTGGGGCAGTGCTCAGGGCTCGCTCCTGCCTCTGTGCTCAGGGCTCGCTCCTGGGGGTGCTCAGGGACCCCTGGCTGGTGCTGGGGGTGGAACCGGGCTCGGACACTGGCGGGGCAGGTGGCTCGGCCCACTCGGGGTGGTGCTGAACAGACTCGGGGCACATGGTGCTTTGGGGGTCCTAAATTTCGAGGGGACAGAACAGACCCAGCTGTGCCGTGACGCGCTGAGCGTGAGGTGGGGGGGTGGGAGAGGGGCTGCCGTCCGCAGGGGTGCGTGGCGTGTGCCCTCTGTGGGGCGGTGTTTGTGCCGAGGACTCGGCTTACCGTGCAGGGGCCTTCCGGGAGCTCAGGCGGGGCAGGGGGGGGGGTGAGCACCTGGCACAAACCAGAGCCGAGACGGCTCCCCAAGCACGGGAGAGGCGGCCGGGTTGGACAGTGCCCCTGCCAGGGCCTCCGCGTGCCCCTTCCTGGAGCCCGTGCCAGGGGCTTCTCTGGGAAAGGGGCTCTGGTGGGCGTCCGTGAGCAAGCGGGGCCCAGGGCCAGGCACGGGAGCGAGGCTTAGCAGGTGTCGGGGGACGGAGACAGGAGACAGCGAGGCCGATGCGGCAGCCAGAGCTGGAGGAGGCTGCACCGTGGGCCGGGCGTCTGGGAGTCTGGGCATCTGGGCGTCTGGGCGTCTGGGCGTCTGGGTGTCTGGGCGTCTGGGCGTCTGGGCTGGGCATCGGGGCGTCTGGGTGTCTGGGCGTCTGGGAGTCTGGGCGTCTGGGTGTCTGGGTGTCTGGGCGTCTGGGCGTCTGGGTGTCTGGGCGTCTGGGAGTCTGGGAGTCTGGGCGTCTGGGCATCTGGGCGTCTGGGTGTCTGGGCGTCTGGGCGTCTGGGAGTCTGGGCGTCTGGGAGTCTGGGAGTCTGGGCATCTGGGCGTCTGGGCGTCTGGGAGTCTGGGCGTCTGGGAGTCTGGGCGTCTGGGTGTCTGGGCGTCTGGGTGTCTGGGCATCTGGGCGTCTGGGAGTCTGGGCGTCTGGGCGTCTGGGTGTCTGGGCGTCTGGGCGTCTGGGTGTCTGGGCATCTGGGCATCTGGGCATCTGGGCGCCTGGGTGTCTGGGCATCTGGGCGTCTGGGTGTCTGGGCGTCTGGGAGTCTGGGAGTCTGGGCATCTGGGCGTCTGGGTGTCTGGGCGTCTGGGTGTCTGGGCGTCTGGGCTGGGCATCGGGGCGTCTGGGTGTCTGGGCGTCTGGGCGTCTGGGTGTCTGGGCATCTGGGCGTCTGGGTGTCTGGGCGTCTGGGCGTCTGGGCCGGGTGTCTGGGTGTCTGGGCGTCTGGGCCAGGCGTCGGGGCGTCTGGGCGTCTGGGCTGGGCATCGGGGCGTCTGGGTGTCTGGGCGTCTGGGCGTCTGGGTGTCTGGGCATCTGGGCGTCTGGGTGTCTGGGCGTCTGGGCGTCTGGGCCGGGTGTCTGGGTGTCTGGGCGTCTGGGCCAGGCGTCGGGGCGTCTGGGCGTCTGGGCCAGGTGTTTGGGCATCTGGGTGTCTGGGCCAGGCGTCGGGGCGTCTGGGCGTCTGGGCCGGGTGTCGGGGCGTCTGGGCGTCTGGGCCGGGTGTCGGGGCGTCTGGGCGTCTGGGCGTCAGGGGGGATTTTCTCCAGCTCAGAGCCAGGAGTAAGACCCAAGCATCACCAAGTGTGGCCCCAAAACCAACAAAAATGATGTTTTGATTTGTCACCATGTTACTGAAGTCGTGACCGGGGATTCTTTTTATTTGGCTTGGGGCCACGCCCGGGGGCGCTCAGGGCTTGCTCCCGGCTCTGCACTGGGAATAATCCCTGGTGGTGCCTGGGGAGCATTGGGGCATGTGCCCAGGTGTGCCCAGGTGTGCCGTGTGCAAGGCAAGAGCCCTCCCACTGTACTGTCTCTCCGGCCTCCCAAGACGTGTCTGTGCCCTTCAAGTTGCCGGGAAAGGCCTCAGAGGGGCTGAGAGCCGGCAGCTGGGTGTCTGCAGCTAGGGGAGCCGTGACATCGGGAGGCAAACGGGTGGTGTGTCAGCTCACGGTGACGGGAGACTACGGTTTCGTTGAGCTTTGCCTTCCTTGAAGAGAACTTTCCCTAGTTAGCCACATGAGTCTGTGTTTTCACTGGGGACCCCCAGCTTGGCAGGTGGTGGTCACTCCCGGCCACCTCTGTGGGTGGTGAGTGGCTGCTCAGGCCTGGCCGGGGTCACACTCGGGCCTCACTGAGGCCCAGCCTGTGCTTGGTCGGCCGCGACTCTGCCTGCTTCAGCGCGGGACTGGGAGCCACAGGACTCGGGGCGGCGTCACCTCATCTGCCACTGATCCTCCCACTTCCACCATGACGGTCTCCAGTCCCTCCCTCCTGCTCCCCACCCCTCTCCTCCCTCTGCCGGCCGTCAGCCTGGTGACCTCTGTGGCGGGCCTCGGGCTGGTTTGTTGTTAGTCTGTGCATCTGACTGATATTCCAGTCCAGCAGCCGGACTGTGAGACAGCACTGCAGGTTCTAGAAGGCCCTGAGCGATTTCTCTCACGACGCTGAAGGCCCTGAGTGATTTCTCTCAGGACAGTGAAGGCACTGAGTGATTTCCCTCATGACGTTGAAGCCCTGAGTGATTTCTCTCACGACGCTAAAGGCCCTGAGCGATTTCTCTCATGACGCTGAAGCCCTGAGTGATTTCTCTCAGGACAGCGAAGGCCCTGAGTGATTTCTCCCACGACGCTGAAGACCCTGAGTGATTTCTCTCACGACAATGAAGACTCTGAGTGATTTCTCTCACGACACTGAAGGCCCTGAGTGATTTCTCTCACGACGCTGAAGGCCCTGAGTGATTTCTCTCACGATGCTAAAGGCCCTGAGTGATTTCTCTCAGGACAGCGAAGGCCCTGAGTGATTTCTCTCACGACAGCGAAGGCCCTGAGTGATTTCTCTCACGACAGCGAAGGCCCTGAGCGATTTCTCTCACGACGCTGAAGGCCCTGAGTGATTCCTCTCACGACGCTGAAGGCCCTGAGTGATTTCTCCTACGACAGTGACATCTCTGCTCTGGATTTCTGATGCCTCTCCTGAGGTGTAGTTTCAGGAGGGAAGAAAGTTCTTGACCACTGCAGGTGGATTCTGGGCCTGAATTCTGAGTGTCTCCTCCACGTCCGTGAATGCCCCTGGGCTTGGCCGTTCTCGCCCGTGACCCGGACCTCCAGGGGCTGCTCAGTGCTGACGGAGGCTGGGCGGGAGGGGGCTGCTGAGAGGCCTCCGTGCCCCGTGCCCGTCTCCCTTCCCCAGCTCACGAGGCTGCTTCCCCCGTGAAGTCACGCGTGTGGAAGGAGCAGCCTTGGTCTAACCTGGTGCCCGGTCCCTGCCATCAGCTCCCCCCAGCAGAGGGCGGTGGCTGAGGGGGGTCCCGTCTGCCAAACCCCCTCTCACCCTCACATGCACTCACAAGCCTGTGCTCGGGCCCTGAGCGCCCTGGGTGGGGACCCCTGAGGCGCCCCCCTCTGCCCTGCAGGTGTGGGGGGGACTGAGCAGAAGCTGGGGGGGTGGGGGGGTGCATCACTAAGGAGCTTCCCCCCGATTGCTCCTTCTTGCCACCGGGCAGAGCCCCGACACAGCAGTGAATCTGGGCCGGACACTATGGGTGGGGGCTGCCGTGTTTCACTGGGCACCCGAGGACAGGCTGGCAGGACAGCCCAGCCGAGCTCATGCCCGGGGCTTTCTAGGACACAGCAGCTGCCGACAGAGGTCTCTCAGGAAGAGGAAGTGCAGGATCTCATTCCGGCACTGTCTCCGCCGGGGAGGCCGCCAGCGTGCCGGGATTATTGATGTCTGATCGTGATCCGATTGATTTTTTCACTCTTAAAAGGACCCGGCAGCTCTTTGCATGGATTTTAGAGCAGCCCGCGCCACGGCAGCGTCCATCTGCAGAGTCCAGATAAGGGCGGTCACCGGAAAGCCCCGAGGCTCCGGGGAACGCGCTCCACTGATTAGACCCGTCCCCGGAACCTGGGTCCGAAGGAAAGCCAGCGTGACCACGAGAGAAAATCACTTAATGGACAAGTGAAAGATAGAAACCCCGCTTACAATTAGTGGTGCCGTAAAAGAGATCAATTGACCATCACACGTGGAATCAAGGCCCTTTCCAGCAGATTCTGAGCGAGGGAACTGAGGCCGGGCACAGAATTCCAGGCCCACTGGGGCTTGCTGAAAGTTATGTTTCATTTCTTTTGCGAAAACCCAGTCTTGCCACTTCCAGCCGTGAGGGTGCACTGTGGCCTGGTCCGTCTCGATCACCTGCCGCCCTGTCCCCCTTGTCCGGGGCATGCCTTGGTCTCGTGTGAACCACATGGCGGGTTCTCCTCTGGCCGGCCTGGGCTGACTCTCACACCCGGCTCTGGTGCTAGCCGTGTCCCTGGGGCCACCTGGGGTTACTGCCTGCGGCCGCCCTGCTGACCCAGGAGCTTGAAGATGCTTGTGGGTCGATTCTCGTTCCTCGTGTGGCCCGTGTTTGTCTCCCTACCTACGTCCTCCTCGTCAAAGGACCCAGAAGCCAACCGCGTGGAACCCTAGCTCTCGCACCCAGACCCTTCTCTTCCTCTCGATCATTCCCCAAACTGTAAACTGAGAAGCTTCCCCACGTTTGTCCCCACTCTCCGCTCGGTGAAATCAGAAATCCAAATCGGTGCCTGTCTGCTCCGGGCCTCGAGGGCCAGCCTCCCTGCCTCTTGCTCCTGCTGACGCCCCCGTGGAGCTGTGCCCCAGCCACGCTCTCGGGAATCTCCGGGTGCTCCAGCTGAGAGGGGGTTGAGGTCTCTGCCAGGGGCTGGGGGCAGTACGGTTCGGACACGAGTTTCACTTCCCGGACTGCTGATGGCTCCGTGCCTTCTAGCGTCTGTAGTGACAGAGCTAAACGGGACCACTCTGGTTTGATTTATTGATAACAGACTAAGCGACGGTGGTTTGCTTCTCAGGGTGCTGTGCACAGTTGCATTTCCACATGGTCGAGTGTCCAGAGTCCCCGTCTCTGTGATGAAGGGACTCTGAGTGACCGCTGGGCTCGGCTGCTCCACTGGGTTGATTCAGGTGACCTCAGGGGCGCCTGTCCTGAGAGCCGGGGGTTGCAGCGACGGGTAGGGAGACCCACTGTGAGAGAAAGCAGGCGAGCAGACGGGTCAGTGCGGGCCGACGTGCAGCCCAATCCCACCGACCCCCCAGTGCAAGTGGATACAGGCCAGCACAGGTGGACGCGTCGCTGGTGAATGATTGATGCCAGAGATCACGGAGAAGTGACAGGGAGGGACGCACACGTCACAGGCATGTCGGTTGTCACTGGACAGAGGAGCCAGACGTGGTTCATGTTTCTTCATTTTAATGTTTCCCAGTTTATAAGTGCTCGTGGGTTAGAAGCAGAGTGGGACGGTCACTCCCAGCGCGTTCCTTGCTGTGTTCCGTGTGCAGGATCTCAGCCCTCAGTGCTCAGGAGCCCCCAGACACCGTCTACAGCCTCACGCGGGCCAGACCCGAGGTCGTCGTTAGAGACCCTCCGCGTCCACTGAGCCACGCAAGTCACCCGGCCCCTTCCCGCGCCTGATTAGGCGCTGATGGTCACTTGGGGAAACCGTCCCTGCCCGGCAGGGAGCTGGCCCCGCCCAGCCCGAGGCGCAGACCAGCACAGAGAGGGGGCTCAGCTGCGGGGCCTCGGGGCCTGCCAGGGGCAAGGGGGGGCCAGGCTGAGGCCCGGCGACAAACCACAGCAGCTGCTTCTGCCGCTCGAGAAAGCTTTGGCTGTGGCATCCCCTGGGGCCGCGGGGCTGAGAGGGGGCCACGTCGTGAGGGTGCAAGAGGGGGCCGCCTCCCAAGGCAGACCCTGAGAGATGCACAAACTCACAGCTGCCTGGAACTCGGGTTGGGGGAGCATGCACTCAGGGTGACTCAGGTACAGGGAAGCGAGCACTCAGGGTGACTCAGCACGGGGGAGCGAGCACTCAGGGTAACTCAGGTACGGGAGAGGGAGCACTCAGAGTGACAGGTGCAGGGGAGCGAGCACTCAGGGTGACTCAGCGCAGGGGAGTGAGCACTCAGGGTTCCGGCTTCCCCCATCCCCTGGCGCGTCTCCCTGGTCTCACTCTGCCTTGTTACGCCGCTGGAACCGCGTCGGCCTCTGCGGGGAGAAACCGGCTCTGCTGCTCAAGCAAACTGGTTGCAGCTTCTCTGCAGCCTCTGACAAAGGCCGATTCCCGGGTACTGAGCCCGGGGTGATTGCCGGGGGTCTCCGTGAGGGCTCAGGCGGAGGCAGGCGAAGCAGCACCGTCCCACGTCTGCTGGGTGCCGGCCGGAGCCTCTGTCTGCCGCCCCTGTCTGCTCACTGGGGGGGCCCTGGGCCTGGACCCCAGTCAGCTGGGTCTTGCCCTGCTGTGCCCGCCGGGAGGCTGGTGGCGGGGAAATGGGCCGTGGTGGGTGGGCTGGTGCCGAGACACTAAGCCCCGCAACGCCTGTATCGTGGACAGCCTTGTGGGCCACGGGGTTTAGACCAAGTGAGAGAAACGCAGTGCAGAGCCCGCGTGTGTCGGCTGGGATCGCCCGTCTCCACGCTGGCAAGCTGGGCACTGCCGCCTGCTTGGGCCACAGGGCAGTCTCGGAATGACTCGGCGTGGCCCCCAGCTCGCCGGCCCCCGTCTCGGGTCTCGGGGGCTTCCTGCTGTCAGACCGCGTGTGAACCAGTCTGGCAGGGACGGACACGGGGTCTGAAAGCCCATCCGGGCAGCGGGCACTTAGCAGGTCCTGGCCTTGGACCCGCCCTAGGTCACTGGCTCCCTGTGCCCTCCCCCCTCCCCCTGCCTCTCTCTGGGGGATTAGTCAGACCTCCAAAGGACAGAGAAGTGCTCCCGTGGGCGGTGTGGCAGGAAGCGGCGTCCTTGCTCAGCGGCCCCCAGCTCAGCCCAGGACCCCCAGAGCAGACGGTCGTCCCTGCCCCCCAGAATCACAGGGGTCTCCGCCTGGATGGGGGAAGTCGGCCCAAGGGTCCCTCCAAAGACCAAGTCTCGGCCGTGGAACCCACCAAACGGACCAGGGGGCCCTGAGGGGCTCCGGTGAGGGAGGTGGGGCGGGTCCGGGAGTCGCGTCCAGACGGGGCCCAGCACGCAGGCTGAACCCTCGCCCCTGCCGACAGCCGCGTGTGCGTGTGGGTGGGGGGTTGGGGAGCAGGGGTGAGTCCGAGGATAAAGGGGCTGTGGCGAGTCAGCCGCCCTCCTCTCCTGGAGAGCAGGGTCCCCAGCCTGGGCAACAGCCTGTGTGGGACCCCCAGACCCCCAGGACTCGCCCTTCGGATAATCTCCGTGTCCGCGATGTGAGGAAATGGTTTCCTGGGTGTGTTGCACCCACGTGACGGTGCTGCCTCCTTTGACTCTAGGTAACCTACGAAGTCACGGGCGCCATCGAAAGGAACAGAGAGTCCCTGGCCCAGAGCCTTCTGTCTGTGATGAAAAGTAAGTGTCCCCGCTGATTAAAATGCCACAGGCACCGCGCTCACTCCCGTCTCTGGATATGGTCCTATAAAATATGCCACCAAGTAAGGGACAGTTGGAACGTCTCTTGCATCCCAATCACCAGAAGAATCGGGCAGGATCGCGCCATGCTGTGCTCGGGTTACAATTTAATTTGGACGCTAGCAGAAACCATAATTTAGCCAGGCTTTTAGCAGATAGAAATATAGAACACCTTCCCGCTCCGGTGGCGTGAATATGAAGAGGCTCTTCTGTGAAGACTGATGAAGATGAATATGGATTTTAGGGTTATTTAGGCCCTGGCGGGGGGAATCTCATGACTCAGGTGGCTCCCAGACACCTATGGGTGCTATTTTATTCTTATGTACGTTAAGTCACAGAGAACCAAAGCTCCGGAAATAGAAGGAGCTTGCAAGTTAATACATGCAGACATACATACATGTGTGACTGTGTGTGTGCATGTAAATGCTCAGGGCTCTGAACACGTCGTGATCCTCAGCACTTGAATAAATGTGTCTGTAATTCCATACTATGCCTAAAATTATATGCCATATATGGTATAATTATCTCCTCTGATAATTATTGTCTTGAGAGCAGCATTCACATTCTCCTAATAACCTTCTCAATGAATTAAAATGTACCAGCATTTGTGCGTTAAGTTGCCGTAAGTGAGAAGGCCGTTCATCTCTGCGGAAAGGAGCGTGTGACAGGCTTTCCTGAGACAGTCGGGTCCCTTTGAGGTGGGAATGAGACATCCCGATCACTTCTGGTCTGAGGAACAAATTTACCTCACATCAAGCAGCACATCGGAACAGTGCCCGTGTTTTTCACGGGGAATTACTCCGCCTGCCTCTCAGAGCCCTGACCGCGGCCTCCCCCGCCCCCACCCCACCCCTGGCAGAGGCGGCCAGCGCCAGCCCGGGCTGGGAAAGGGGCTGGGCCGAAGCAAAAAACGGAAAACACTGGCCTGAGGGTTTCCTGGGGAGCGGCTTCTTCCTGCTGTCCGTGGTTAGGATCTTCTTTTCTGACATTTCCAGGGAAGCCCTCTGCTCTTCGAGAATCTTGGGAACAGCCTGTTTTTGAAATGACTGATGCCATTTCTCAGTATTTTTATTTTTATTTATTATTTATTTTGCTTTTTTGGGTTGCACCCGGCAGTGCTCAGGGATTCCTCCTGGCTCTGCACTCAGGAAATACTCCTGGTGGTGCTCAGGAGACCCTATGGGATGGCGGGGATCGAACTCGGGTCGTGCAAGGCAAACGCCCTACCTGCTGTGCTGTCGCTCCGGCCCTCAGTTTCTTTTTAACGACAGAAAGCTTACTGAAGAGTGAAAGTCTGATGGTTGTGCCTGGGGCTCTGCGTGTACTTTAAGCCCCTCTCGTGAGCACTTGCCAGTGAGTTCCAGCAGCTCTGCCCCATCTTACGTTTCACACTGCCCGACTCCGCCAGGATCAGCCTTCGGCACGAGCCCTGCTTTATTGCAGGGGAGGGCAGGGCCCGCGGGCACGGGGATGCTTTCTCTGCCCCGGGGCCTTTGCTCTCGGGCCGTTTCAGATGGAGACGGGGAGGAGGAGCCCCAGGCGTCGGGGCTCCTACATCTCTGCTTTGATTGCTCCCGAGGGGCCCCTCTCCTGCCCGGCCCGTCACGGCTTCCTCCTCCTCTGCCTCTTGCTGCGGGGCGAGGATGGCGGCTCTGTCCGGCCTGCCCCAGGTTCTTCAGTCTCCTCAGGAAGGAGAGCACGGGGTGATCCAGACGCCCAGACTCGGGGTTAGGAAGACAGAAGAGTTTAGAGTTGGCTGAAAAGTAAGAGATCCGGCCAGGGCGGACCTTAGTGCAGGGCTGAGTGAGTCGAGTCTGGCTCATCTCCGTGGGTGTGTCCGTCGGAAACTGGTGACGAGGATATCCCAGAGAACACGAGGGTTTTCAGGAGCGTCTGGGTAGTTTGAGGCCTCTGGGTTCCCTGTTCGGCCGTTTCCCCGGCCGGGCATCTCCCAGTACCCGAGTGTCCTGTGAGCTAAGGTCGGGGGCGGAATCGGGGGTCGGAGGTCTCCGCTTCACCCTTGTCCCCCGTCTGCCTTCCTTAGTGCGGACCCTGCGCAGGGCGGGCTGACATGAGGAAGGGTAGGTGCTGGCTCGTCTCCAGAGCGCGATGGTGTCTCCACACGCAGAATTCCCTGTGTTCATCCCGCCGGGAGCTGGTTAGGTGACTGCTGGTTCCTGGAAAAGGCCCTGAGGTGAAAACGCCTCTAGACCCAGGGCCCTTGCACCTGCCTGAACGACAAAGGGCCCTTGGGGACAGGGGAGCCTTCCCTTCTAGAACCTTCACTGCCCTCTGCCCCGTTTCACACTGCAGCTCAGACATTCCTTGAGTCAGGCTCGATTCTCCACTGAGGTGTTGGGACAGGGGTCTGGACCCGGAGTCACGGGAACGGGTAGAGTCTAACGCCCAAGAAAAGCCATGGCTCGGGACCCCTGCAGCCTTACTGGGGTAGACAAAGACAGACCCCTCCTCGCCTTCACCTAGTCACGCAGCCACGACGTGGAGGGGACTGAGTCCTGCACAGACAGACAGACAGACAACAGACAGACAACAGACAGACACAGGCAGACAGAGACAGACAGACAGACACAGGCAGACAGACACAGACAGACAGACACAGACAGACAACAGACAGACACAGACACAGACAGACAGACAGACAGACACAGACACACAGACACAGACAGACAACAGACACAGACAACAGACAGACACAGACACACAGACACAGACAGACAACAGACAGACAGAGAGACAGACAGACAGAGAGACACAGACAGACAACAGACAGACACAGACAGACAAAGAGACACAGACAGAGAGACAGACAGACAGAGAGACACAGACAGACAACAGACAGACACAGACAGACAGACAGATAGACACAGACAAAGAGACACAGACAGAGAGACACAGACAGACAGAGAGACACAGGCAGGCAGACACAGACAGACAGACACAGACAGACAGACACAGGCAGGCAGACACAGATAGACAGACATACAGACAGACAGACAGAGGCAGGCAGACATAGACAGACAGACACAGACAGACAGACAGACACAGGCAGGCAGGCACAGACAGGCAGACACAGAGACAGAAACAGACAGACACAGACAGACAGAGAGACACAGACAGACAGAGAGACACAGACAGGCAGAGAGACACAGACAGAGAGACACAGACAGACAGAGAGACACAGGCAGGCAGACACAGACAGGCAGGCAGGCAGGCACAGACAGACAGACACAGATACAGACAGAGAGACACAGACAGACAGAGACAGGCAGGCAGGCACAGACAGGCAGACACAGAGACAGACAGACAGACGCAGACAGAGGGTGGTGTGCCGTGGCCCACACACGCGCCCTGTGCGAGGAAGGGCGAGAAAGCGGGGCGGCTGCGGGAGTGGACAGATGCTGAAGACACTCAGGGCTCGGAGGAAGGTGGGGGCCTGGGGCCAGACCCGGGGCCTGGGGCCGGGAGGTGGCGGCTCCTGAAGGATCACCCAGAGCCGTGGGGGCGGGGGGGTGACTCCCAGGGGCCGAAAGGAACTCGGTCCCGGGGGCCCTGCAGGGGTGCTGCCCCCAGTCTCATCTGCTTGCCCCCCAGCCAGCGAGAACGTCATCATCAGCCACCTGTTCCAGTCGAAACTGTCGCCCACGGGGTCCCTCGTGTCCTGCCCACCGGCCCCTGCCCTCCGGGGACAGCAGGCCCTGCTGCTCAGTAGGACGGCGACCGCTGCGGCCGCGGGGGAGAGCAGGAGCTACCTGGAGCTGGGCAAGGTAGGGCGTCCGCCGTGCCTCTCAGGTGCCGGGTCCGGCTCGGCCGCGCGGGGCGGGGGCGGGGCCGGGCTCCATCCCCCAGGGTCAGGGACAGGGCTCGTCCCAGGGGCCCCCCGGGGGCAGGCCAGTGCGTGTGGGCACTGGGGCTCGGCCCCGCGTCCTGCCCGCCTGCTTCTCTCTGGGCCCAGACAGTGAGTCTGGACACGTGACCTCAGGAGTGACCTCGGCTACCTCCCTCTGGACGACCACCACTGGGCGTCTTCCCGCGCCCAAACTGGACTGTCGTCCTTTCGCTTATCTAAGAGGCCACGCTGTCTCCCTACTTTTCCATGTTTCTAGCTTATTTTGCACTCACTTTGTGCTGTCTTTATAGCATTTTATTTTTGTGTATTATATTTTATATCATGCTTTGTATCATGTCTTACTTGCATATTATTCCCATGTTCTAAGGCCCGTTCAACATGTAGAATGTGCTCTGCCTGGAACATCCATGCCTGTCTCTGAAATAAGGAAATCGAGTCAAAACATAACAGAGTTGTTTCAAATCTGAGAGACAGTAGAAATAGCCCCATTTGAGAGGCCAGTTCTGGGTTGGAGACCAGTTTGGGTTGGCTGCCTTCAATAAAACTGTGGGGCAAAAATGACAACTATAATTAGGAAGGGGTCCAGCAAAATCTTCCTGGGATACACCTTAGCTTCTATCAATTAAGATAAAAGCATAACTAAAATCAACTTTATTTAAGAAGAGGGGTATGTCTGTGTGTTTGTGCGCATGTGCATGCATGTATGTGTACATATGTATATGTGGTGCATGTGTGTGTGCATGTGTGTACGTGCATGTGTGTCTGTGTCTATGTATGTGCATGCGTATGTATATGTGTGTGCACACATGCATGTGTGTGTGTGTTCGTGTGTGTCTCTGTCGGTGTGTGTATGTGCATGTGTGTGTGTGTGTGTGTGTGTGTGTGTGTGTGTGTGTGTGTGTGTGTGTGCAGGGCATTTAGCCATCCACCCTGAGATGGGGCTTCCTGAATCCGGTCCTTTCAGAGCGGGCTGAGGCGGGCAGTCAGGCTCCATGCATGCAGAGCGGGCTTGCTCACAGGGGAAGGACGCAAGGGCCCCCTCGGGAGGGAGTGCTCCGCCCTTGGCTCAGCCGGACTTCCTGGCCGGCCCTTTCTCAGTCATTCTGGAAATCAAGTAAGAAATCACCACACACCTCTAAACTGTAATTTTTAGCCTTAATTATTAAACATCACCAGGCAGAGACGCCATTAGTCTTTTCCCCCCGGACGGCGAGGGGAGATAATTCAGCCGCTCCCCACCCCGAGAGGGGGGCCGGGCTTCCATTTCCAGGGCCGGAGATTTATTGATGACAGTGACTCCGTGAGGCTCCTCTCCCCGCGCCCCTGCAGGAGCCCGGCGCGCCCCTCTGCTCCCTGGCTGCGGGACGGGCCCCCGAGGGCGCAGCTGAGCTCCCGTCCCCTCAGGTCTGCGAAGGTGCAGCCCGGGTCCACGCGCTGCCCCAAGTCCCGCCCACCAGCCCGGCCCTCACACACGCGGCCCACAGGAGGGGGAGCGGTGCCCGCCCCCACTCCCGCGGGGAGGGACTCTGCACACGTCTCCCTCCTGGAAGACCTTTTTATTTAATGATAAATGATTTTGGATCGATAGATGCGTGGGTCTTAGTCTGGTGATTCTGTGAAATATAATAGTACATTAGTACCTGGGACACCTTTTAACCCCGGACAGAATTTAATTAATTTCCTCCTGCCCTCTTATCCATACCCACTGGTTTCATGCCTGTGGCCAGCTGTTGACTCCATTACCCTGGATTCTTTGCTATAGGGGCGTGTGTGTGTGTGTGTGTGTGTGTGTGTGTGTGTGTCTGTGTGTGTGTGTAAGAGGTTGATATATTTATAGTAAAGACAGATTCGTCGTTTTTCAGAGAGGTAATTTGCAACCTCTTATGTAAAAAAAAAATAAGAAAAAGGGGAATAAAAACAAGTAAGAAACCAATAATAGACCTAGAATAATCAGACGATGAGTCTTTAAACATTAAATCTTTGGGCTGGAGCCATAGCACAGCAGGGAGGGCGTTTGCCTTGCCCATGGCCGACCCGGGTTCAATTACCAACATCCCATATGGTCCCCTGAGCACTGCCAGGAGTAATTCCTGAGTGCAGAGCCAGGAGTAACCCCTGTGCATGGCCGGGTGTGACCCAAAACATAAGAAAAATTAAAATAAAAATAAATAAACATCAAATGGGACACCACGCAAGGCTGTTTTCACTCAGGGTGCCCCAGGGGGGAAGGGTGAGACCCCTCCCCGCCCCAAGGGACCCAGCCCGGGCAGCCGACCTCCACTTCCCAACCGCGGCCATGCTCCAGGCCGCTTTCCAGATCAACACATTATAAAACACTTCCTACCCATTTTCCATAATTACCACACCATATATGATAGAGTTCAGGCAGTAGGCAACAAATCATAGAGTAATACACACACACACACACACACACACACACACACACACACACACCCCTCTCAGAGAGCCCGGCAAGCTACCGAGAGTATCCCGCCCACACAGGCAGAGCTTGGCAAGCTCCCCGTGGCGTATTCGTTATGCCAAGAACAGTAACAACAAGTCTCATTCCCCTGACCCTGAAAGAGCCTCCAATCGTTGGGAAAGACGAGTAAGGAGAGGCTGCTAAAATCTCAGGGTTGGGAGGAGTAGAGACGTTACTGGTGCCCGCTCGAGTAAATCGACGCACAACAGGATGGCAGTGACACAGTGACAGTGAAACACCAAATCTTTGTGGCACAAGAGTCTCCTCTTGCAGCCAGGGAGCTGGAGCAGCAGTTCAGTTGCACACGACCGTCCTCACTGCAGCCCCCGTGTGTGGTCCCCTGAGCACGGAGGCAGGAGTCCCCCTGGAGCACTGCCGGGGTGCGCTCCAAGGTGAATGAAACAGCATCGTTTGGCCTACGCGTGAGCTGCGTTGCGGCAGGATGTGTGCGGCCATCCGTACCGGGCGGGGTGGGCGCCTGCTGTGGCGGTGGGGCCCTCCCTGCCCGGAGCCGGGCTGCTCCTCCCCCACTGGCCGTCGTAGAGCCCGCGTGTCTGAGAATGTGGGAGCGGACACACCGCGCCTTCCTGAGGGCATGGGGGTGGTGACGGCGTGCTGCCTCTGTCTCCCCACAGTTACTGAAGAAGAAGGGAGCGAGCGCCTTCCTCCAGCGCCTGGAGCGGACGGGACCCGCCACGGTCGCGTCCCAGCTCCGGGTGAGTCCCTCAGCGAGCCACGGAATTGTGATTTTTAAGAGTTACTGATTGGGGCTGGGGCGATAGCACAGCGGGGAGGGCGTTTGCCTTGCACACAGCCGGCCTGTGTTCAGTCCCCGGCATCCCATATGGTCCCCTGAGCACTGCCAGGAGTAATTCCTGAGTGCAGAGGCCGGAGGAACCCCTGAGCATCACCGGGTTGGCCCAAAAGGCAAAGAAAAAAAATTTACTGGGAATTGAGTTTTAGATGTCCAATATTTTGGCTCCAGACCCTCCCCCCGTGTCCTGCTTCCCTTGGCTGGGGGTCCCGCCCCCTCTGCACGCCCACCCGAGCCCGTCCCCCGGCTGGCACATCCCTCAGCTTGGTTGCTGGAGTTCGGGCCCCCGGCGCTCAGTGCTGTCGTGGGGCGAAGGCGCCCCCTCCCTGCCTCTGGGGAGTCAGCTCCTTGTCCTCGTGTCCCCAGAAATCCCTGGCGGACATTCTCGGGAAGCTCGTGACATGCACCCCGCACTTCGTCCACTGCATCAAGCCCAACAGCGCCCAGCGGCCCGACGCCTTTGATAGCTGCTCTGTGTCCGCTCAGCTGCGCTACATCGGGGTCCTGGAGATGGTGAGGCTCAGCCGGTACGGGTACCCCGTGCGCCTGCCCTTCTCGAGCTTCCTGGAGAGGTGAGCTGCGCTCCCAGGGCCCGTCCCCGGGGGCAGGCAATGTGGGGGGGGGGCTCCGCTTTCTTCCTGGCTGCTGGCCTGCTGGGGGCGGGGGCACCTGGGTAAGTGGGGGGGGAGGGGGAGGCCGCTGGATGGCGCCAGGCTGCTATTGAGAACCACTGACTTGTACTGACCCTTGGATTTAAAAACTTGTGAAATTGGAGCTGGAGCGATAGCACAGCGGGGAGGGCGTTTGCCTTGCATGCAGCCAACCCAGGTTCGATTCCCAGCATCCCATACGGTCCCCGGAGCACTGCCAGGGGTGATTCCTGAGTGCATGAGCCAGGAGTGACCCCTGTGCATCACCGGGTGTGACCCAAAAAGCAAAAAATAAAAAACAAACTTGTGAAGTTGTTGCGTAGACTTGATATGATATGAATGCATCGTGTAATTAGTAATGGTAATGTAGTTATGGGACTACTAATGAGAGATTAGTATGATAACACTAATTATTCTTAATTAGTCAAAGAATAATAGTAGTCGTCTTACATCTGTTGTTGTATGTATTGCGGTGCTCATAGCCAGCAGTGCTGGGGTCTGCCAGGGCCCTACCTGGTGGTGCGGGGGGGCATGCAGTCTTGGGGGTGGAAATCGGGGCCTCAGGCAAGCAGGGCGTGTGCTCCTCAGCCCCAGGCTCCTCCCTTCACAGCTGGAGTCGGGCCTGGTTCCAAGGATCCAGCACACTCTGTGGAAAGCCATTTTCGACAATAAAGTTTTATTGGTTCACGGCTCCCGGGCTAGATATTGAGAACGAGCTTTGTCAGCTGGCGAAAATAGTCCAGGGACAGGCGGAAAGAACGCCAGGATGCATCTGCATTTAGTGGTTGTGTGTTTGAAGAGAGAAAGCGGGCTGGAGAGAAGATGCAGGGCGGGGTCTCGCTTTGCATCAGCACCACAGACCCCTTGGGGCCCCCGGGGGAGACCCCTGAGATCAGGCCACGAGCAGGCCCTGAGCACCACTGTGGGACCCCAAAACGAGCAAACAAGTAGGCAGAGAAACAAGAATTTTAAAGTCGTAGTTCCAGTGTACCAGGGTCACAGTGGCGAGGGATGACACGCACCCACGGCCTGGATGCTCGTGCACGCGACGTCTCAAGGCTCCTGATGCTCGTTTCCTTTAAGGCACTAACGTGACGAAGCTAAAGCAAAATCCTGCCGTCTTAACTAGGGGCTTCTAACGCATAAATCATGACTTAACTTTTACATTCAGTCGCTTTTAACGCTTGTTCCGGGGGCCTGGGGAGAAGTGTTTTTTTCTTGTGCGTTTGGCGACTTTCACAAGGACACAGTGAGCAAACTAATAAGAGCTATGAAAGCTATGAACCCCAGCCATGCACTTGCCAAGGACCCTCGGATTCTCGAGGAGGAGGGGTGACGTTGCCCCAAGTCCCCGTGAGTTGCCCGTACAGCGGGCATTTGAACTGCCAGAACGTATGTTCCGGGAAGCAAGATCTCCGTGTCCAGACACTCAGAGGTGGACTGTGGGTGAGGCAGAGCTGCCGTCTCTGGTCTGGCCTCTCCCTGCTCGCCCTGTGGACCGCCTCTCCCTGTCCCCCCCACCCCGCTCCCCTCTGACCCTCCTCTCCCTGTTCACCTCCCTGGCTGGGCGTCTGATGAGGCCGTTGCTCTTCATTTGGGGGATAGAAGTCGAACCCCCCAGCCCCATCCCCTGCGAACACGAGTGGACTTTGGGCCCAGCGCCCAGAGGCTGAGACCTGCTCATAAGCGCCCAGCCCCCACGCTCTGGTCAGAACCTCGGGAGGGGGCCGGGTCTGGCCGCCTCTGCTCGTGCCCAGTGCTCTCAGGAGCGTCACGGCAGCTCCCAACCAGGCTACAAGAACAGAGTCCTCTGACCTCGGGTGCCATCAGGATCGTGTTAGAATCCAGGTCCCGGGTCCCCATCCGTGAACCACGTGAGGCCCCTGAGTCAGCATTTCTGACAATTCCCAGATGAGGCCCATCCCCTCGTGCTGAGACCACCTCCGGGGCCACATTTCTAGCCACTTGGGGACGTGGGGACAGTGGCGTTCCCTGCTGTTGACCCCTAGTGAAGCTTCTGCAAATGTCCTGCTCATCAAAGTGGACTTTGGGGCCTGGGGGTTTCCGGGATCGACTGGGTCTCCGTCCCCTGGTCTGCCGAGATGGCCCAGGGTGTCACACGCCCTGAGGATCCAGAGGAACTGAGGATGGATTTCCGTAGGAAGGAGGAGCCATCCCCCCACCCCCGTGAACCGGCTGCAGTGTTCGAGCGCATTCTGTTGGTCGGTTGTATTAACCCGCCCTGGAAGCATGAATCAAAGCTGTGTCTTAAGGGGGTCTCTGGTGCCCCTGGGGAAACCCTTGGTGATGAGGGTCTCGGGATCAGCCTTTCAATCAGCAGTTGCTTGAGTCAGTCTGGTGCCCCAGAGGACGGTGCAGCCGCCTGTGCCTGTGCTTTGCTGTGTGTGCAGTGGGACAGGCCACAGGCTACACTGACTAGAAAAGCGTCTACCTCTGGGTCTCGTGCTTCCCAAGACGAGTCTTATGTGTATATTTTGCCGGAGCTACTCTCGAGGGAACAGCCCGTGCAGTTATTATCATTTAGAATTAATTACGATTTCTCGTCTTTCGGGGGTGGTCACCCTTCTTAATCCATCCCTCCGGGCAGGGAGCTCGCCTGATTCTCGGTCACACTGTCGGGGAATTATAGATGTTTAATCAATGTTTTCAGAATGCACAGGGCCATGAAGATCCGTGGCGACTTAATTGAGAGCAGTGTTTCTGCCTAGCGGGATTTATCTGTGACGAGAGAGCAGAGATGAGAAATGGCACTTCCTGGGGAACCTTTGCATCTCCTTCGCTCTCTGCTTTTGTGTCCACACCCCACAGTGCTCAGGGCTTACTCTGCTCTCAGGGATCACTTCTGGCAGTGCTCACTCCTATGCATGGTGCCAGGGACCAAACCAGAATCAGCTGCACACGGCACCCTCCTTAGCCCCTGTCCTGTCCCTCCGGCCCCGTGTGTCTCTCACCAGCCATGGCCCCACAAGGAGACGTGAGTCCTGCGTCTGCTCTGACTGGCAGTGACCCGCCGGTAGGGGCAGATGCTTCATTCACTTCGGTGGAGATCGGCTGTTCTCTTACACGAAGGGCACCAGCGTGGGACGTTATCTCGAAATGCACCAGCTGTAGAAAGGCGACTAATGTCCATGGAGCCTGAAGCACACGGGCTCCGGCCGGCTTTCAGGCACTCGGGCCGCTTGGGAGGGCTCAGAGACTCCCCTGGGTGGTGACGCACTGTGAGAGCAGCAAGGCTCAGGGGGGAGACGAGATCTCGGGCACCGAAGTAGCTGCTGTCAGAAGCCCCCGTGTGAAACACTGACGGCCTCGGTCCCTCGTCGTGCTCAGACCTCACCCCAGAGAACGGCAGCTGCCCCAACACGGAGAATGCAGGAGAGGGAGGGCGGAGAGAGCCCAGCGGGCATTGCGCTGCCCCGTGTGCCAGTGACCTAGCCTCGTACGGGGCACTGTGTGTGGTTCCGCAAGCACCACAAGGAGTCCTCCCTGAGCACAGAGCCAGGAGTCCACCCTGAGCACAGAGCCAGGAGTCAGCCCTGAGCACAGAGGCAGGAGTCAGCCCTGAGCAAAGTCGTGAGTCCTGAGCACAGAGCCAGGAGTCAGCCCTGAGCACAGAGTCAGGAGTCAGCCCTGAGCACAGAGCCGTGAGCCCTGAGCACAGAGCCAGGAGTGAGCCCTGAGCACAGGGCCAGGAGTCAGCCCTGAGCACAGAGTCAGGAGTCAGCCCTGAGCACAGAGCCGTGAGCCCTGAGCACAGAGCCAGGAGTCAGCCCTGAGCACAGGGCCAGGAGTCAGCCCTGAGCACAGAGTCAGGAGTCAGCCCTGAGCACAGAGCCGTGAGCCCTGAGCACAGAGCCAGGAGTGAGCCCTGAGCACAGGGCCAGGAGTCAGCCCTGAGCACAGAGTCAGGAGTCAGCCCTGAGCACAGAGCCGTGAGCCCTGAGCACAGAGCCAGGAGTCATCCCTGAGCACAGAGCCAGGAGTCAGCCCTGAGCACAGGGCCAGGAGTCAGCCCTGAGCACAGGGCCAGGAGTCAGCCCTGAGCACAGGGCCAGGAGTCAGCCCTGAGCACAGAGCCAGGAGTCAGCCCTGAGCACTGCCCTGTGTAAGCCCCCCTCACCCACAGTTAAGGAAATGCAGGGGTCTCACAGCCCAGTCCCACTGATGACCCGGCACAGGGCAGGGCAGGGTCTGGCCCCACCCGCTCCTGGGCGGTGGACCCCAGAGGTTCAGGCTGTGAGAGAACGATCCAGAAGCCCTCCGTGTGGGGGGGAAACGGTGCCTCTCGGGCAGAAATGTGAATTAATCACTCGGGGCCGCCCGGCCTGGCTGGCAGGGGCCCGAGCTCTCGGGACGCCTTGCCAGGTTGGAGCCGTCCTGCTGGCCCGCCTGACCTCAGCCACACGGGGGAGCCAGCCTTTGGGTGGACAGTGCAGAGGGGGAGAGGGAAGGGGGAGGCCGGGACATAGAGAGGAAGGGAGGGAAGGAGCGGAGGAGCAGGAAAAGGCCCGGCCCCCGCGCCCCCCTCGGCCCCCCGCGCCCCTCCTTACCCCCTCCCCACCCTCTGCTCTGGCCGCAGTGGCCCTGTGTCCGCGTCCCTGCATCCCGGGAGGGCGTCAGGGCTGTGGGCTGTGGGTGACTCAGCTCCGCCGGCCGCCACCTGCTCTGTCCCTGGGTGCTGGACGCTGTGTCAGCCCAGCAGGCGGGTGGTCTGGGCTGGGCACCGGGGCTTCGGGCCGGGCAGGGGGCTGGGGACCTCAGGCACAGCCTCGGAGTGTGACCCCCCCCCGTGGGGCTGCCTCCCCGGCCTCCGCCCGCCCGGCCCAGCGCTGCAGCTGCTGCCTCCTCCCCCCGCACCCCTCCTCCCCCACCCCCCATATCCCCTCCCCGTCCTCCTCCAGCTCCTCCAGCTCCTTCCCCTCTCACGGCCCCCCCACAGTCCTCCCTAGTCCTCCTGCCCCCCACGAGCCTCCCCTCCTCCTGCCCTGCCCTCCATCCCTCCAACCCTCCATCCCTCCAATCCTCCATCCCTCCGTCCCTCCATCCCTCCTGCCCTCCATCCCTCCAACCCTCCATCCCTCCAATCCTCCATCCCTCCATCCCTCCATCCCTCCAACCCTCCATCCCTCCATCCCTCCATCCTTCCATCCCTCCATCCCTCCATCCCTCCATCCCTCCACCCCTCCATCCCTCCATCCCCCCGTCCCTCCATCCCCCATCCCTCCATCCCTCCATCCCTCCAACCCTCCATCCCTCCATCCCTCCGTCCCTCCTGCCCTGCTGCCCTGTCCGGCCATCGTCCTCCCTCCCACCCTCTCCGTCCTCCTCCCCTGCCCGGCTCCTCTCTCTCCTCCCACTAGCCCGTCCTGCTGTCCCGCTGTCCCCTTCCTGCCCGTCCCCAGGCCCTCGCCTTCCCTGCCCTTCCTCCCGTCCTCCCAGGGCAGGGCAGCCCTTCGCCCGCCCGAGGCCCCTGCCCTGTGGGCTCCCGGGCGGGCCCCGCGGACAGCACGGCTGGGGCCAGGCGCCAAGGGGAGGGCAGCCTGGCAGTGAGCGCCAGGCTCCTGGGGACACGCAGCACCTCGGCCCGGCCGAGGGGCCCTGCCTCGGGGTCCTGAGGAGGGGCCGGGAGCCGTCGGGGGTACCCGTGTCATGGGACCCTGCGCCTCGAGCAGGACGGCACCCACCCAGAGCACTGCACTTGGGGCTGTCGGGCTCTACCTGGGCGTCCCCAGTCCTGCCAGTGAGCGTCAGAGCGTGCCGGAGCTCTCATGGTCATGCCAGGCGTCATGGTCATGCCAGGCGTCATGAGAAGGTCTCATGCCCAGCCAGGCTCCAGGCAGCCCCTCCCGCGACTCAGCCTGACGCCCTGTCTAGAACGGCTGTGTTCATCCTTCCTGCCCCTCCCTCCCCTACCCCCTCCCCTCCCCTCCCCTCCTCTCCATGCTCCCCTCTCCTCCTCTCCCCTCCCCTCCTCTCTCCTCCCCTCCTCTCCATGCTCCCCTCTCCTCCTCTCCCCTCCCCTCCTTTCCCCTCCCCTCCTCTCCATGCTCCCCTCCCCTCCTCTCCTCTCCCCTCCCCTCCCCTCCTTTCCCTCTCCTTCTCCTCACCTTTCCCCTTCCCTTCCTTTTCTTTCCTTTCTTTCAGCTTTTGGGCGGCTCCTGGTGATACTCAGGGGTCACTCCTGGCTCTGCTCTCAGGGGTCACTCCTGGCAGTGCAGGGAGGACCATATGGGATGGCGGGGATGGAACCCGGGTCAGCCGTGACTGGCCGTGTTCTTGAGTGTGGCCGTTGGTCTCCTGCGTCCATGACCGCTCATGCCTGGCTGGCTTTGGCGCCCTGGGGGGCTATTAGCCGCGGGCGTCTCCTCTGCGAGTCGGGAGTGCTCCCCTTGCACGCAAGGCCGGCCGAAGGGCGGCTGGGGAAGCAGGTCTGTGGAGACGGGCAGATCCTGAGCCCTGGGCCCGAGGGCGGGCGGGCTCTGCACAGGCCAGCTGCTTGGCCAGCCCGGTCACTGCAGGGCCTCCGTGTCCAGCTCTCTCCTTCGACCCGGGCCTGACCCCTGCCCGTGCCGTCTCTGCCCCGGCTCAGTGGGACTCCCCAGGCCTGTGCCCGCTGCCCTCCGGCCCGGGCCCATGGCTGGAGCCGTAGTGTCCACTCCTGGCTTGCTCTGTCCTCTGGCCCTGGGCCTTGGGCCATGGTCAGCGGCTGCCACTGTCAGTGGTTCGGCTGGCTCCTCCGGGCACATGTGTGTGTGAGTATGTCTGTGTGTATGTGTGTGAGTGTGAGAGTGTGATTATGTGTGAGTGTGTGATTTTGTGCATGTGTGTGTGGGAGTGTACATGTTTGTGTGCATGTGAATGTGCGTGTGAATGTGTATGCACGTGTGTATGAGTGTGTGAGTGTGTGAATGTGTGTGAGTGTGTGCATGTGTCAGTGTGCCTGTGTGTGTGTGTGTGTGAGAGAGAGAGAGAGAGCCGCCGTCCATGAGGTGGGTGTGGGAAGGGACCAGGCGGTGGTGTCCACTTTACCTCTTACTGGGCCCCCCCAGCCACTCCATGACTATTTGTTGGGCCTCCTGTTGGGGGTCAGCCGGACACTGAGTGGGGCCAGAGAGGTGACCCAGAGGGATGGCGCTTGCCTTGCCCCTGGCTGGCCTGGGTTTGACCCTTATAATCCCCTGTGGCCCCTGAGCTCCGCCAGGAGGGTCTGAGCACAGAGCCAGGGTAAGCCTGAGCACAGCCCGTGTGGCTCAGAAATACATGACCAACACAGTTAATTAACTGGATCAAACAGACATGCACGCATGCACACACACATGCACACACACGCATACACGCACGCGCACACATGTACACACAACCCAGACACACATGCATCTCTGCTACTTGAGCTGCAACAGCAGGAGCTTCCCTTATGTCCCCTAGAACACACACACGCACGCACCACACGCACACACACACACACACGCACACACATGCATGCACACACAGATGCACACCCCCCACACACACATGCATCTCTGCTACTTGAGCTGCAACAGCAGGAGGTTCCCTCACATCGTCTAGAACACACACACGCGCACACACACACACAAACTCACTCATCTCTGCAACAGCAGGAGCTTCCCTCAAGTCCCCTAGAACACACACATGCGTGTGCACACACACATGCGTGTGTACACACACACACGCACACACATACGTTCGCACACACACATACCCCACACACACATGTATTTCTGCTACTTGAGCTGCAACAGCAGAAGGTTCCCTCACATCGTCTAGAACACACACACGCGCACACACACACACACAAACTCACTCATCTCTGCAACAGCAGGAGCTGCCCCACGTCCCCTGGCACACATGGGGACTCACATGGGGACTCGGCTCAGAGAGCCGTGCGCCGTGGGCAGGGTTTGGGCGGGAGTCGGGGAGAGGGTGGGCCCGCTCCCTGCAGGCCGGGCCCGTGTGCACCCACCTTGGCTCTGGAGCTGCCTTCCTACTGGTCTCCCCGGGGTCCCCTCCAGGACACGGTCATCTCTGTCCTCGCCCTTGGCGCCATGTGCAAGGGGTGGAGGGACGTGCTGGGTCCGTGCTCAGTCGTGACTCCCTGTGGGATGGACTGAGCACTCGGGGGCGTGTCTGAGCGTTTTGCAGAGCTGTGGTGCGGCTCCAAGATGGCACTCACTGATCTGATACAAGATGCAGTATTGGACCAAAATATTTATCCTCCAGCTTAAAATCTCTGCTGTAATTATACCTAAATATTTCCATTTTTAGGCCACCAGTTATGCATTACTGTGAGCTGCTGAGTTTTTGGCCTGGTTGTATGAATAATAGTCTATATCATTTCCCCCAAAATGCTGAATCATTCTCTGAAAATTCTAGTCTATGCAAGGATTGGTCTATGGATTGGCACTCCTAATCCAACGTTGGTACTCCTAATTCAATAATAACTAATATTGCAGTAGTGCCTTCGTATTGATTTTAAAATGACTTTATTATTGGATATTATTTCTTCTTTGCAATGCTTTGTTAAGTACAAACACTTGCTGTGATATTTACTGCAAAGATAGAAAATTTATGCGGTAGATATATTTTTAAGAATAAGAACATCAAATCACAGCAGACACCATTGATAATCTATGTTTAGGTGAGAAGCTATTTTTAATTCAGGGTGGTTTATAGTTAGCACTGACCCACTTTATGGAGTTTTTATTATTTTCTCTCTTGAATGCCTGACTTCAGCGACATGGTTGTAAGACTATTACTTAAACTCCAAGACTTTACTTCCCTGGCGTTTGATAATAAAGGTAACAGCATTTAGAATGATTTAGTTTTAGAATAAAACTCATTTGTTTTCTTGTCAGGAAATCCATATTTGGATTTGTATAATCTGTTTTTGTAGTTTAAACCCGTGTTCTCCTAAGTATCTCCCCCCTGTGACCTGCGAAACTCCCAACACGCTTCTGCACAGGCTCTCACGCGCTTTCCCCGTGTTGTCAGAGTGGGTTAACGTGTTAGGAAGGAACTTTGGATTTTCTCAGAATAGGGAGGCCCTGGGGGAGGGGCCTGAACGTCGTGAGAGATCTGAGAAGAATCCACTAAGCAATGTGGAAATTGTCTTTGGTGACATTTGCACAACCTCAACTAACAATTGGGGTGAGGTGACTTTTTTCCAACTCTGATCAACATGACGCTAAAAACTCAGAGTCCTGCCTCAATATTAGAAGACCTAATCTGGCAGTCATCAAAACCATGTCTTCCCCTTTAAGAGAAGAACTTCTGTTTGTTCTCTACTAAGAAAAGGAAACCATCGTTACTACAGGAGATTTA
>NC_073302.1:196238794-196351294 GCF_027595985.1 Sorex araneus | reverse complement strand
TCTCTCTCTCCCTCCCTCCCTCTCTATCTCCCCCCTCTCTCTCCCTCTCTCTCCCTCTCTCTCCCTCTCTCTCTCTCTCTCCCTCTCTCTCCCTCTCCCTCCCTCTCTCTCCTTCCATCTCTCCCTCTTTCTATCTCAGTTTTGGATTTATGAATCTATGAGTTAGTAACAATGATGGGTCTCATTCACCTGACCCTGAAGAGCCTTTAATGGGGCACCATTGGGAAGGACGAGTGAAGAGAGGCTGCTAACATCTCAGGGCCAGGACAAATGGAAACGTTACTGGGCCCACTCCAGCAAATCATTGATCAACGGGATGACAGCATATACATCCCTCTCTGAGAGCCCAGCAAGCTACCGAGAGTATCCCGCCCGCACGGGCAGAGCCTGGCAAGCTACCCGTGGCATATTCGATATGCCGAAACCAGTAACGATAGGTCTCATTCCCCTGACCCTGAGAGAGCCTCGAGTCATTAGGAAAGTCGAGTAAGGAGAGGCTGCTAAAATCTCAGGGCTGAGAGGAATAGAGACGTTACTGGTGCCCGCTCGAGTAAACCGACAACCAACGGAATGACAGTGATGACAGTGACAGTGACAGTGATGCAGTTTCGTGAACCAAACTGGGCTGTTTGGTCCGTATCTTCGCTCAGCCGTGTGTGCTGGGCTGTGCCCTCTGGCCCCCCTGCTCTCTCTTTCCTTCAGAGACGGCACATTTGATAATTGAACTCACTCTGCAGGTCGCTGGTGCCTGTCATTTCTGGTCCTTTTAAGTGCTTTATTTTGGAGACTTTCTATTTCTGTCTTTAGGGTCATTAATCTTGTCCTCTACAATGTTAACACTTAATCTAATCCAATACGGTCCTTGCTTTGTCTTCTATAATTTTCATCTCTAGAAGTTTAACTGGGATTTTTTTTAATCCCTTATGGATTTAGTATTTTATCCTTCTTCTGAGCCTGGCAAGCTACCCGTGGCATACTAGATATGCCAAAAGCAGTAACAGCAACGGTCCTCATTCCCCTGACCCTGAGAGAGCCCCTAAGACGCCAATGAGCTACACTAGCACGCGATGGGGACATATGAAAACATTACTGGCTCCCACTCGAGCAAACCGATGAACAACGGGATGACAGTGATACAGTGATCCTTCTTCCGATACGTTTGTCTGCTGCTTTCTTATTATTTCTGGTCTGCTGTTGGTTTTTCTCTTCACTATATACAGACCTTGTTGCTCTGCTTCTCGGCACATCTGGTGACTTTGGGTTGGACACCAGGTATTGCTAATTTCACTTTTACAGGGCTACGTACTTCTTTATTTCTAAAAAATACTCTTCATGTGGTCGAGGAAATACTTAAATCAGTTGGAGATGGTCCGTTGTCCTCAGGTGTGTCTTTCGGCCTTGTTAGGTGGACTCAGGCCGGAGTGAGGGAGAGGCTAACTGCTGCCCTGTGCCGGCCCCAAGCAACTGAACCCTCGCCCAGTGCCCCTGAATCCTGAGCACTGTTTGCTCTCTGTGATGGGAATAGCCCAAGTTCTCTGTCTCTGGCCTGGCTCCTCTCGCCACTCCCATGGCTCTTTGCCGGGACCCTTCCCTGGGACGTGCCGGTTGACAGTTCCGGCCTTCGGGGGGCCCTGGGGAGCCTGTTGGGGCCCTGGAGAGTCTCTCCTCGGCCGCTGCTGTGAGCCCAGGCTCCCGCGGGGTCCTCCCCTCTCGCACCCGGAGCCCCGTGGGCTCCCCTGAGCCTGTCCCAGGGCCTCGGCCTGGGTCTCCCTCCAGGAAGCCTCCGGGGTCCCTGGGGAGCTCCCACCATTCCACCCGGACCTCCCAGGTCACACCCCTCGCCTTGCATGCGAGACCTTTGTCCTCCGACCTTCTCGTTTCCGAGTCGGCTAAGGGTGGGCGGCAGAATCGGCCACCGCTCCTCCGCCCGGGTGGGGAGGAAGCCCACTCGCCTCTCCCCACTGGGTTTTGAGTGAGGGGTGTGCTCTTGCGGGGCGACTATGCTCCTCCTCCGATACCTTCTGTGTCCGTGTGAGTCGGATGGCACAGAGCTTCTTAAACTGTGCTATTGTTTGGGACTTTGTGTATTTCCCCCTCAGACAACTTTTAATAGTTTAAATAATTCTAAACTTTCTGCTGTGATTATTCAGATTATGTATACCAATTTTCCCCAAACAGACATATCTTTGTACAAAATTTAACACAGAGCAGCTGGCATTTTATAAAATGATGATGCTAGACAAGAGTTTGGGATAGGAAGTGGAGGCGAACACTATATTTATAGGAATGTGCATGGATTTTAATTAAGCACGTTAGAAACGGCCCAGAAGCCGATGGCTTCCACCTGTGTTTTGGGGCAATTCATAGGTGGGAGCTCCCGGGACCCCACGGTCAGGCGTGCATGTTTATGGGCTCGGCTCTGAGCAGACGTCGGAACATTTGGCCCCACCCGTGCCCTCCTCCAAAAATTGTTTTGAATTTTTAAAATGCCACCTACCGTGCTCAGAGAAAGATTCATAAGTCAGGAGAAAATCTTCATTCTTCGTTGTTGATGATCTACCCACTTAGCCCAAGGGGGAAAAAGTGACATTTTCAAAAAAAGAAAAAGTCTTAAGGTAGTTCAGAATGAATCAGCAGTCGGGACGGGGGGGGGGGGCGCCTCTGCAGGGGAGCCCTCGCTGGTGGTCCCGTGTCACCCCAACCCGGCTCAGTACCATTGCCTGGATCCACGCCTGTCGTCACTAGAAAACAGCCCATGCAGGAAGCTTGGGAAAGGGGAGTGAGCGGGTACGTGGGCGCTCAGAGCCGCGCTGGAGCCGAGAGCCGGGGGCGGCCGTGTCCAGCCAGCCGGGGCCTGCCGCCGTGGATGGGGCCACGGAGTTTCTGCCTCGATGGAGCGGGAAGGTGCAGCCCTGTGGCCTGGTGCTGTCAGGGGAGTCCACGAGAGACAGAGGGGCCCGGAGCCGCCGCCCCGATGCTGGAGTCATGTCCGCCCGTGGGACCCCACGCCCCTGTCCTGCGGGGCAGGTTCCTGGGCACCGAGTGTGGAGACAGCACGAGGACAGTGGCCTCGGCACCAGTGCCCAGCAGGGGAAGCCGTGGAGCGTCCAGAACGGGGGCCACACCTCCTCCCCCATGCTCTGTCCCGCTCACGGCTGCCTCCGGGGACTCCCTGGGCCATGCTCACTACAGCCGGCCTCAGAGGCCCAGGGGACTCCCCGGGCAGTGCTCACTACAGCCGGCCTCCTCAGAGGCCATGACAGCCCCGGCAGGGGTCCCTTACTCCAAGCCCGGCTGGGACATCAGGGCAGTGGGCAGGGCCTGCGTGGTCCCCTGAGCCCTACACGAGTGGCCCCTGAGCTCAGGGCCAGGAGCAGGCCCAGAGCATCGCTGTGTGGCCCGACACCGAGACGTCAGTCAGAGCACTGGAGAGAGAGCCAGGGAGCAGCGCACGCCGTGACCCCGGCCCCCAGCCTGGGCTGGCCAGTCACCCCTGGGCAGTCTCAGGGATGGAAACTTTCCGGGCCAGCCACCGAGTGTGGCCCAGAGGCCGCGCCCCGTCCAGCCGAGCCCACGGCCCTCCCGGGGTGGGGACCAGACAGCCTGCCCCCCCCCCCCCGCACTTGGGGCTGCACCCAGCCCCCAGCCGCAGGGAATGACATGAGCTCCTGAGGCCAGACTCGCCCACCAGGGCGCCTGGCGCAGCCCTGAGAGAGAAACCTGTGGGAATAACCAGCCGCAGACCCCCACGGAACGTTCTGGCCCGTTCCGAGCCGGGGGCTGGCTGTGCCCGCGTGGGAGGAGAGAGATCTCGGGAATAACAATTTCCTCCGCAAATAAACCGACCTGCCTTGTCTTCCTGCCGCTCCGCAGAGAACAGGTCGGGCCGACCCGGAGAACATTTGATCAAGGCGCAAATTGCCTGGGGAACAGGGAGGAGCCTCCCCTCAGCGCGGCTGCGAGCCCCCCAGCCGGGCCCACGACAGGCCGGCAGCTGCTCTCCCTGACGCGTAAACAAGCTGCTCCGTGCCTGATCGGCACAGACGCTGCCCAGCCGCTGGCGCTCCTCAGAGCCCGGGGGGGGGGGGGGGACAGACACACCCGGGGGGACGTGGCTGGCGGCTCGGGAGGGCAGCCCCCCGCCCTGCAGTGCTGGGCTCAAGCCCCTCCCCCAGGCTCCTGGGACAGGCCGGGCTGGCCTCCCTCTGCCCTGTCCCTCCCGGCCAGGCGGGGTCTCGGGTGGTGCCAATCCCCAGCCCGTTTGGCGTCTGTGCCAGAACAGGCTCCTTTGGGAGCTGGGGTGTCTCTGAGCCCTCTCGGCCGCGGGGAGACGGGGAACCGACCGCATGAGGCCACCCCCTGCTGGCCGCTGGCCCTGGGTGCGGGCACAGGCGGCTTTTGAGGAAGTGGGCCTGGGGGTGGGGGGTCACCCACCTGCTGGGCCCCCACCCAGCACCTGGCCACAGGCTGACACTGTTCGCTGCAGCGGGAGGAAGTGCAGCCGTGGGAAGGGCTGGGTGTCCCGGCAGGTGGGGTCCGCCCTGCCCCTGCCCCGTCCACAGTCGCTGCCCACACGCTCTGGGCCTGGCTTCCGCAGGGGTGCCCATAAGGGCCCATAAGGGCAGGAGTGGCCGTGCAGGGCTGGGGCGGGAGGGGGCAGGGAGGGTCCCATAGGGGCGTGGGGAGGACGGCGATCCGGACTGAGGCCCGAGCCCCGGGGGCAGAGAGGGCCCCCTCCGGCCTGTGGGTCCCCCCCCATCACTCGGGACCGGCCAGGGGCAGAGTCCCTCCTCCGCTCATTTTGTGTCTCTGGTTCTGGCATTTTGGCACCCCCCGAGGTGCTCCGCAGTGCTCCCGGCTCTGTGCTCAGGGTCCCTCCTGGCGGGACTCGGGGCCTCCATGAGGCATCTGGAGGGGACTCGGGCCGGTGCCCACTGGAACCTGGTAGGAGCAAGTTCAGGTCCCACCCTGGCCGTGACCCCAGCCGTGCTGGACTCGGGGTCGACGCGTGGACCGACCCTGGTCGAGGGCTGTGGACACGCGGCCACCCTGGCCCTCCCCAGGGCCTCTCAGGCCATGCCCCAGGGCTGTTGCACGAGACAGAGCAGACTCCGGCCCCTCTTGGAGAGCAGGAGTAGCCTGGAGCGACCTGGGGTGCGGGTCCCAGGAGACCCTTCCCCGCCGGGGCCCCGGGGCGGATCCGGGGCAGGACACGCCCCGCGCCTCTCGAGCCAGCCCTGAGCAGACAGCCCGGGGGCTGGGAAGGCCCTGTGTGGTGCCAGGAGGGGCAGCGGCCACCGTCCGGGCTGCTGGGCAGGGCCCGGCCAGGCTGATGGCCGCACGGGGAGGGCGGGCAGGACCATGGACAGCGGCACGGCTGCTGCGCGGGCGCGAGAGACCTCGGGCCTGGCCCTGCGACCGGGTGGCCAGGCCCGCCCATGTCCCCTCGCCTGCCCTGGGCCCTGGCCTGACGCCTCCCCTCGCCCGGCCCGCCGGCCCCCTGCAACTGCCCCCAACAGCGCGTTTCGGGGTTTGCACCTCGCAGCAGTGCAGAGGAAGGTCGGCCCGGCCACCCCCGCGTGCGTGACCCGGCCCTGGGCTCCACTCCAGCCCCCCCCCACCCCGGGCCACCCAGCCCGCCCAGCCCACGGCCCGCAGGGTGGGACCCGCAGGTCTGCAGGCTCCTGGGGCCGGGGAAGGGCCTCCCGCCGTGCGGAGTGGCCATGGGCTGTCCACGGGTGTGGCTGGTCAGCGGGGAAGCCCAGACACACCCGCGCAGTGTAGACAGGGCCCAGAGCACTGCACACTGAGCTCGGTCCTAGGGGAGCACCCACACACACACCCGCGCCCTCCGCGCCCTCCTGGGGCAGCCAATAGAGGGGGGTCGGCTGGGGCATGACCCTCCGCCCAGAGCAGTCTCCCGGCCACAGAGCACTGGGTCACAGGGGCCGGAAATAGCGGCTCCTAGTCCCCCTCCTCCTCCCCTTCCTCCTCCTCCTCCCCCTCCCCCACCCTCTCCTTCACCCCCTCCTCCCCCTCCTCCCTCTCCTCCTCCTCCTTCTTCTCTCTCTCCTCCCCCTCCTCCTCCCTCCCACCCTTCCACCCTCCCCCCCACCTCCTTCTCCTCCTGCCCCTCCCTTGGTGCCATCTGCCCTCCGTGCCACCAGCTCTCCTACCAGGGCTCCCACTAGGCTCCCCTCCTCCCCCTACGGGGTCTGCAGCAGCGGGCGGGGCTGGGCACGTCCTTCCCCTCCGCCCAGAGGACCCTCCCTGTAGAAGGTGCTGAGCTGCGGCCTCAGTCTCCAGGGAAATGCAGAGACCCGGGCAGAGAGCAAGATCGCTCGGGGGGTACACTGGCCGCGGGCACCCGCTCCGCCGGGAAACACCTGAGGCCACCACAGCCCTCGGGAGCTGATCTCCCCTCCCCTTTCCTCCTCCCCCTCCCCTCCTCCTCTGTCCTCTCCCCCTGATACCGCAGGTGCAAGGGGGGAATTCTCGGGGCTGCATTTTGTAAGCAGCGACTGAGCTTTGGAAGGTGGTTTGGAAACGCTCCCGGGGCGTAGAGCGAGGCCGGCCCCACACGGGCACCTGGGCCTGAGTCTGGCCGCGGGGTCGAGCCCCGAGCAGCGCCAGGCTTAGCCCCCGGATGCAAATAGACGGCCACAGGCCGGGATAAGCGCCGGCCACGCAGAGGGGCCAGAGGCGGCGTCTGGAGTGAGACCCCGCCCGCCGTCGGGGGCCTCGGACCCGTCTCGCCCCGGAAGTGCCTCTCGCCTCGGCGACCCTGGTGTGACCGGGTGCTCCGTTCCACAGATCCCGGCTGCGTCTTGGTTTCCTCTCGGGGGAGCCCGGGAAGCCCCGGGTGTGCAAGCCGCCCCCAGGGCCTTCTCGCTCACGCAGGGCCACACCCGCTGCTGCTCCCGCTTCCTCCGGGCTCTGTGCCAGCCGCCCCGCAGGGGCACCGAGGGCCTGACGGGTGTGGGGCTGGGTGTCGAACCCGCGCCTTGCCCCCGCTCCAGGGAGGAGAGACGCGGACAGACGGGGACTCGGCAGCGCAGGGGAGGGGGTCTCCGCGCACGCCCTCCCCTCACGCCCCTCTGCTCCTCCCCAGGTACCAGCCCCTGGCCGCCGCCTTCCTGGGAGACCGGCCGCCACCCGCCTCCGCGCCCCGGGACTCCTGCGGGCACCTGCTGCAGCTCTGCGGGCTGCACGGCTGGCAGGTGAGTGTCGCGGCCGGGCCCTCAGCCGGCCCCTCAGCCGGGCCCTCAGCCAGACCCTCAGCCAGACCCTCAGCCGGGCCCTCAGCCGGGCCCTCAGCCGGCCCCTCAGCTGGGCCCTCAGCCAGACCCTCAGCCGGACCCTCAGCCGGGCCCTCAGCCGGGCCCTCAGCCGGACCCTCAGCCGGACCCCTCAGTCGGACCCCTCAGTCGGACCCCTCAGCCGGGCCCTCAGCCGGCCCCTCAGCCGGGCCCTCAGCCGGGCACCGGGCGGGCCGAGTCCTGGCCCCGGCCGCTCCCCTGGGCACACTCCCCGCCCACAAGCCCACCTGGCTGCAGCGGCCTCGGGGGCACGAGGCTGGTGTGACCTGGTGTGACCTGGTGTGACCTGGTGTGGCTGGCTGCGGGCTCGGGGGGCCGGGCCGTCTGGGAGAGGACACGCCCTGGACGCTCCTCTCGGTGCTGGACGTCAGGGAGAGACTGAGGGCGGGCGGCTCTGCACCAGACTGACTGTGACCTGGACAGCCGCGGTCACTGCAGGGCCTCTGTGTCCAGTGCTCTCCTTCACCCGGCCCGGCCTGCGACACACTGGGACTCCCCAGGCCTGTGCCCACACCCTCTGGCCCCGGTCAGCGGCTGGAGCCATAGTGTCCACTCCTGGCTTGCTCTGTCCTCTGGCCCTGGGCCTGGGGTCAGCGGCTGCCACTGTCAGTGGTTCGGCTGGCTCCTCCGGGCACGTGTGTGTGAGTGTGTGTGTGTGAGTTTGCATGTGTCTGTGTGTATGAGTGTGTGTGTTTGAATGTGTGTGTACGCGTGAGTGTGTGTGCATGTGTGTGTGAGTGCGTGAGAGTGTATGTGTGTGTTGAGTGTGAGAGTGTCAGTGTGAGTCAGTGTGTTTTGTGTGTCTGTGTATGTCAGTGTGCGTGTCTGTGTGAATGTGGCAGTGTGTGTGTGAATATCTGTGTGTGAGTGTGTCTGTGTGAGTGTGTCAGTGTATCTGTATGTGAGTGTGTGTCTGTGTGTGAGTGTGTGTGCATGTGTGAGTGTGTGTATGAGTGTCTGTGTCTTTGTCTGTGTGTCAGTGTGTGTTTGTGTGTCAGTGTGTCTGTGTGTGAGTGTCAGTGTGTGTGTCTGTGTCTGTGAGAGTGTGTGTGCATGTATGAGTGTGTGTATGAGTGTCTGTGTCTGTGTGTCAGTGTGTGTCAGTGTGTCTGTGTGAGTGTGTCAGTGTGTGTCAGTGTGTCTGTGTGAGTGTGTCAGTGTGTGTCAGTGTGTCTGTGTGAGTGTGTCAGTGTGTGTCAGTGTGTCTGTGTGAGTGTGTCAGTGTGTGTCTGTGTGTCTGTGTGAGTGTGTCAGTGTGTGTCTGTGTGTATGAGTGTCTGTGTTTGTGTGTATGTGTCTGTGTGTATCTATGTGTCTGTGTGTGTCTGTGTGTCTGTGTGTCCGTGTGTGTCTGTGTGTGCGTTGGCGGAATGGTTGAGAATTGCCACTTCCTGCCCTCCGGGCCCTGGGGAGTGTCCAGAGACGCCCGTGGGTGAGTGTGGGGTGCAGAGGAAGGGCCGGGGCCCCTGAGGAAATGTCCAGCAGAGACCCCTCGGCCACGCACTGAGGGCGGAGGAGCGGGTGGCCTGGGGCCGAGGGGCAGCGGGTCCCCCCGGAGGGCGGGGAGCCAGCCCGAGGAGCAGGGGCGTGCAGGGCCGGGTGGGGGCGGGAGACGAGCCCCTTCGAGTCCCCAGCCGGGCCCAGGCTGGTCCTGCTCACGCCGCAGCGGCTCCGGAGTCGACGCCTCGGGCCGGGACACGGGCACCCCCGAGAGGAGCAGCTCGACAGGCGTGAGTCAGCCCGCGTCTGGGCCGCCCCCAGGACTAATCCTGGAGCTGAACTTTCACAGGAGCAGGAAGCCCGCGCCCGCTCTCCGCCGGCCCGTGCCCCCGGCGGGCGGGGCCCACGCGCGGCCGTGACATCAGCCGGGGGCTCGTCGCAGGGCTGCCGGGCGCAGGGCTGAGTCACGGCTGAGTCAGGCCGGAACTCTAAAGCGGGCTCTGCCGGCTGGCGGCGGCGGCTGTGGGGGGCGGCGGGGGCGGCAGGGGGCTGCCGCACAGCCCGGCTTCCTGCCCCTCCCGGGGGACGCCGAGCCGGCACAGGAGACGCTGGGGGGGGGGGGGCAGCCCCTGTCAAAGGGGCCCGGGGGGCGGGGAAGGGCTCCGGCCTCTCTGGGCCAGCAGACGCAGGGGAACACGCCATCCGGAGCGTGCGGGCCCATGCCCGTGACAGGGGACGGTCACTTCCCCAGCCTCTCCCGGCCGACAGGGGCCCGGGCGTGCGGCAGGGGGTCTCACCCGCTTCCGTCCTCTTGCCCAGGCAGCCGAGCACTGTCGCAGCCCACAGAGCCCCTGCTGTGGAACCCGGCAGGGCGGGGTGTCTGCAGAGCCGCGGGGTCCGGCTCAGCTCTCGGGGCTGCGCGGGGGTCTGCAGAGCCCTGCGGGGGGCCGTGCGGCAGTGTGGGTCAGTGGTCAGGTCTGTGATCATCGCCCAGGAGCACTGTGGATCACAGCCATCCCCCTCCGTGGAGGCCTGAATGGAGCGTCAGCCGGGAACACGAATCTCTTGACTCCAAACCAGTGCTCTCACGTCACGGACAGACCTGGGGCGGGGAGGTCTGTGGGGCAGCCGGGGCCACGGCCTCCTGCTGGGGTTTTCTCGGGCACTCGGGGGTCTCCCCGCTCAGAGTCCGTTTGTTTCGCCCTCGGCTCTAGCCCAGCATGTCTCTGTGCAGAGCAGAGACGGGGCGGCAAGGGAGCAGCTTCAGACAGCAGCCAGTGGCCCGGGGCCAGCACCTGCCTCTGGGCAGCGGCAGAGCTGGACGGACTCTGCAGACCCCCCCCCCCCCCGCCTGCCCCCCGCCCCACGCAGGCCTGGCTTCCAGTGGACTCACCTGGTGTCATCGTGCAGAGGTGGGGCGTGAGGGGGGAGCGGCTGAGCAGGGCCGGGGGCCCGGTGCTCTGGCACACGCCCTCCGACCCAGTGGATGGCTCGGGTTCCGGGTCTCTGGGTTCTCACCAGCCCGGCAGTGAAGGGCAGAGCAGCGCAGGACTGCCCTCCCGGTGCTCTGCCGGCTGACTCTCGGCTCGCCCCAGCTCTCAGACTCCCCATCCGGGTCGGCAGGGATGCGGCGTTACACGCGGGGGGGCAGCTGCTGGCCACCAGCGGGAGGTCTGAGCCTGGGGCCTCCGTGCGACTCTACCCCCAAGGGAGCCACAGGGTGCACGTGGCCAGCCAGAGGGCGGAGATGACAGCGGGGCCACGTGGGCCCGGGGGCGGGAGCTGCACAGACAGCTGGGCGGTGGCCGCTTTCTGTGGCTGGCCTGTCCCTGGCCATTAGCAACACAGAGCACTCCCGTAAGCCTGCGAGCCGTTTTGCAGTTCTTCTTTGGGGGAGTTTCTGTTCATCGCTCCTCATTTTTTGGTGGGATCGGGTGGTTTTTTTCTTGTGAAGTTCTGCATAGAGCTTGGGTAATATTAACCCTTTCTCGGATCATGGTGTGCACTTTCTCCCAGTCTGGGGCTTGTCTTTTCATTGCTTTGAGGTCAGAAGTGTCTTGAGTTAAGGCAGCCCCATTTATCTTTGCTTCAGCTTGCCTGGTCAGTGCTGTTTCATCTTTGAAGATGCCTCTAGGTCCAGTGTCGTGGAGAGTTCTGCCTGTGTTTTCCCGTGTGCCTTATAGAGTCAGGTCTGATATTGAGGTCGTTCGTACATTTTTACTTTTTCATGGCAGTAGAAAGAGTTCTGAGTTTTTATTTTCCATGTGGCTGACCGGTTTTTCCACCACCACTTGTTAGAGAGGCTTTCCTTGATTCACTTCATATTATTTTGCTCCTTTATTGAGGATTGTTAACTTACCATATACCTGAGGGTCTGTCTCTTATTTTCAGTTATATTCCATTGGTTTGTGACTCTTTTTCTAGTACCACACTCTGCTTTAGTTACTACAACTCTGTTGAGCAGTTGGAAGTTGGGGGAAGTGGTGCCTCCCATCTTCTTTTGCTCCGAGGATTGCTCTAGCTATTCTGGATGAGGGTATTGTTCCATATGAATTTCAGGAGTGTTTAATCTTTTTTTTAAAAAATTACATGGGTCTCCCTATAGGGACTGCACCAAATCTGAATAGTGCTCTGGGGAACATTTTTATTTTAACAATGTTAATCCTCCCAATCCATGAGCAGGGGATGTACTTCCATTTCCTCGTGTTCTGTTTTATTTCTTTAAGTAGTTTTTTATAATTTCCTTTGTAAAACGTCTTTCACCTCTTTAGTGAAGCCCTTTCCTAAGGGCTTGATTTTCTGAGGCATAATTATAAGCGGACTTTTAAAAATCTATCTCTCTTCTATTTCTTTATTTGCATATAGGAAAGCCATGGAGTTTTGCTGGTTAACTTTGTAGCCTGCCACTTTGCTACACAAACATCATTATTTCTAGGAACTTTGGGGGAAAGTCCTTAAAAGGGATTTCTAAATATAGTGTCGTGTCATCCACAGATAGTAAAAGCGCCAAGCTTTTACTTCCTTTCATTACTTCCTTTTTCTTCCTTTCCTGTATAAATGCTCTTAATATCTTTTTTCTTGCTTAATTGCTATGGCAAGTACTTCCAGTACTATGTTAACTATGAGGAGTGAGAGTGAGAACCCTTGTTTTGTGCCTGTTTCTGGAGGGAAGGCTTTTAGTTTTTCCCCATTGAATATGTTTGCCTGGGGCTTTGGGTAAGTGGTTTCAACTATGCGAGCAAAGTTCCTTCAATTCCCATTTCATTTTTCACCCTGAATGGGTGCTGCATCTTGTCAAGTGCTTCCTCGGTGTCTATTGATGTGATAATAAGATCCTTTTTTCTTCTACTGATAAGGTATCGTACATTGATTGACTTGCATCTATTAAACCATTAAACCATTAGTACATCCCAGGATGAATTCCATTTTGTTGTGGTGTGTGATCTTTTTGATGAGTTCTTAGATTTGATTTGTTAGTATTTTTTAAAGGCCTTTGCACCTATGTTCATCCAGGATATGGGTCAATAATCCTTTTTTTGTGCTTTTACTGTCTGATTTTGTATTAGGGTAATTTTTGCTTCATAGAAACTGATTTTCTGATTCTTAAACTTCCTGGAAAAGCCTGAAAAGAATTGTTAGTAGTCCTTTAAGGGTTTAAAATGAATTGAAATTAATTCATTTAAAAGAATTTACTTGGGCCTGAGCTTTTGTTTATGGAGACACTTTTGAGTATCATTTTAATTTCCTCAATAGTGGTAGATTTGTTTGGGTGTTCCATATCTTCTCAGTTCAGCATTGGAAGGTTATAAGAGTTCAAGACTTAATCCATTTATTCTGGGTTTGCTTGTTATTAATTAATATTCTCAAAGTAATCTCTAATGATCCTTTGAATTTCTATCGTGTCTACTGTGATGTCCCCTTTTGATTCTGATTTGGTTCATTGAGGCTCTCCCCTCTCTCTCTCTGTCCTGCTAGTGGTTTATCAATCTTGTTTATTTTTCAAAGAACCAACTCTTGGTTTCATTAAACTTTTGGATTATTTTTATTCCAGTTCATTAATTTATGCTCTAAATTTTATTATATTCATCTTCCTGGCTGATGTGGGGTCCTTCTGTTGGTCATTTTCCAGTTTCTGAAGCTGTGCAGTCAAGTTGTTTATGTGAATCGTTCCTGCCTGCTGAATGCTTGCATAGCAATAAACTTTCTTCTTACACCTCTTTGGCTTTGTTTGACATTTTCCAGTAATTCATTTTCTCATTCTCATTTGTTTCCAGGAATATTTTGATTTCTTCTCTGACCTACTGGTTTTTCAGTAGTGAGATGTTTAATTTCCAGGTGTTGGAGTTATTTTTTTGTTTCGTTTTGTGATTAAGGTCTGTTTCACCTAGTACATCATGATCTAAGAGAGTTGATACAATTTCCGTCCTCTTGACTGTAGGAAGTATGTTTGTGGCCCACTTTTGGTCTATCTTGGAGAATGTCCCATGAGCATTGAATGAAAATGTGTACTCTGCTTTTGAGGGATGAAAAGTTCTACAAATATAAGTATATACTAAACCCTCTCTTCCATGTTCAGTATCCGGCATTTCCTTGCTGAGTTTTAGTCTAGTTGATCTACTGAGAGGTGAAAGATCATTGTCAAGTCGCCAAACACTCTTGTCCTGCCATGGATATCTTCCTTCAATTGTATGAATTGTTTCACGTATTTTTGCTGTTCCCTGGGTAGGTGTGTCTGTGTTTAGGAGTGTGAGTTCTTCCTGGCACATGAATTGCTCCATCATTGATAAATGACCTCCTGTAATTTATCTCTTCTAACATTTTTAAAGTCTGAAATAGATGTTGTTTGGCACGAGTTTGGGCACTCCAGTCTTGTTTGTGGCAATTGTTTGCTTGAAATATTGTCTTTTAATTTTTAACTTTGAATCTGTATTTACCCTTACTGTTCAAATGTGTTTCTTTTCTTTTCTTTTTATTGAATCACCGTGAGCTACAGTTACAAAACTCATGTTCAAGTTTCCATCATACAGTGATCGAACATTCCTCCCTCCATTGCACATTCTCCACCACCAATGTCCCTAGTAACTCCGCCCTATCCCACCCCACCCTGCCTCTGTGGCAGACAATTTTCCTCTTACTCTCTCTACTTGGGGCATTATGGTTTGCAATACAGATACTGAGAGGCCATCATATTTGGTCATTAGTCTACTTTCAGCACACGTCTCCCATCCCGAGCATCCCTCCAGCCATCACTGACTTAGTGATCCCTTCTCTATCCCAGCTGCCTTCTCCCCAGCTCATGAGACAAGACTCTAACCATGGATCAGTATTCCTGGCCCTTGTTCTACTGTCCTTGGGTGTTAGTCTGTATAAAAATAAAAAGAAAAAGAAAAGGCGCGGGCGAGGAAAGGGATGCCTCACCGCACCAAGCCAGGCACAGGGCCTAGGGCAGCAGCTGTCTCTCCCGCCACCCGAGTTCGGTAGCCTCCGGCCGCTTCCCCCACCCCGGGGAGGTTGATGGCGAAGATGTGGCAGGCGAAGGAAGGAACGGAGCCAAGATGGTTGGTCTCACTTGCAGTTTATTCCAATCTTCCCTCTATACACTCTCCTCTGGAACTCTCCCCTTGCCCCCTCATACAGCTACCTTAAATCTCCCCGTCCCCCAGCAGCCTGGGGCTTATCTAAAGGTGTGGTTACAATCCATAGGGGGTATAGTTCTATCTCTCAGGGGAATGCCTTCACTAGGACAGAATCTCTCTTTCAGCAGGAGGACCCACCCAAGGGCAGAGTCCCATGAATGTGTTTCTCTTCTCCTCAGCCAGCAAACATATAAGAATTCATAATATTAATCATTTTGTATGGACACAATAAGAGATGCATTAAAGCTTATAGAATTGCTCTCCTGGGGCCATCTCAATCTCAGACTACAGTGCTCAGGCCAGATCAGTCTTTCCTATCCCTAGCAGGGTCCCAGTCTCATAATTACTATTGGATCATGACAGCATTTGTCTATGATCAAGCTCTTAACTTATAGTTAAGAATTAGGCACTTTGGCCAGGCCCATCTCGATGCCAGGGTAGCACATAACTCACCGCTTGCCCTGAATCCTTCCCGTCCCACGTCGGGGACCCTACTTTGGGGTGCTAGGAACTGAGGGCAACTGAGGCTTAAGTGGAGAAAGCAGATGTCCAGGAAGGAATATCGAGGCCAATTAAGTCTTAAGTTATAAAAACATAATATTGTCTTCTTGTGTCTATACAAAAAAGACATAGCTTTAAAGTAAATTATTCAAAAGGCATAAAGAGGAGAGAAAGGCAATGTTATAATATTCAGTGTCCTAGGAAGTTCTGACCTTACCAATTAACAGAGTTTGATTAAGGGAAGAGCAGATAAACTGGTAGAATTGGTTACAGATAAACAAAAGAATGGGAGTGACTCGGGAGCACTTTGATGGGTGTGACTGATAAACCTAAGCTCCTAGTGGCTAGGGGGAAAGGACAAACCAATGATATCCAACATCAGTCTCATGATATTTTATATTCCACAAATGAGTGCAGTCCTTCTATGTCTGTCCCTCTCTTTCTGACTCATTTCACTTAGCATGATACTCTCCATGTCCATCCACTTGTAAGCAAATTTCATGACTTCATCTTTCCTAATAGCTGCATAGTATTCCACTGTGTGCCAAAGTTTCTTTAACCAGTTGTTCTTGGGCACTCGGGTTGTTTCCAAACGTGTTTTTTGTGGGTAGCAGATGGTTGGATTCAGTTTTCTAAATCATCCTGCCACTCTGTGTCTCTCAGTTGGTGCATTTAGGCTGCTGGCATTAAGATTATTGTTATGGACTTTTGTGCCATCTTTCTGTAGAACTTGGTTTGTTTGTAAGATTTGTCTTGTCTTAAAGTACCTCCTTAGTTTCTCTCATAATGTCTATGAAGTTCCTGAGTTGTTTACCTGTGAGGTTGTATATTATTCTTTCAAATCCGAAGGTCTGTCTGAGCAAAGTATTCTTTTTTTTTTTTTTTGCTTTTTGGGTCACACCCGGGAATGCACAGGTGTTACTCCTGGTTCTGCACTCAGGAATTACCCCTGGCGGTGCTCAGGGGACCATATGAGATGTTGGGAATAGAATCCGGGTCGGCCGCGTGCAAGGCAAATGCCCTCCCCGCTGTGCTATTGCTCCAGCCCCTGAGCAAAGTATTCTTGATGCAGCATTCATTTCATTGAGGTTTGTTTTTTATACGATGTCCCACCATTGTCTTCAGGCCCACGGGTTTCACTTGATAAATCTGTATGTCTGAGGGACACTCCTTTGTGCGTGACGTCCTGTTACTCTTGCTGATTTCAGCACTCTGTCATGTCTTTGACTTTGGTCATTCTGAATAGTGTGTGTCCTAGTCTTCTTACTTGGATCTTACAGCTGGCACCTTCGGGCGCCTTGAGTCTGGGTCTAGTCCTCACGGCCTCCCTGTGTCGTGGACTCCAGTACTCTTATGTTCTTCCTCTTGAGTTCAGCTCTCGGTTCTCTTGTTTGCTGCTCATTTATTCTGGGTCTCTTTCCCATCTTCTGCCGCTGTGCCGGGCTCCCTGTGTCCCGCCCTGGAGTTCGCTGTCCTCGGCTGCTGCTACTCTGCTGCTGAGCCTTCCTGTTAGTTCTTCCTTTCACCTCCCAAATTCTTTACTCCTGTCATTTCCACTTGTGGTTTTCTCATTTCTGCGCTCAGATCCTCTTATGCTTTACTGGCTGTTTCATTTCCTCAGGGGCAGGGGTAGGGTTGGGCCCTACGCGGCAGTGCTGAGGTACCCCTGGCCCTGCGCTCAGGAATCACTCCTGGTGGGCTCAGAGACCCCACGGGATGCCGGGGATCCACGTCGGGTGGGCCGCGTGTGAGGCCAGTGCCCTGCCCTCTGCACTGTCCCTCCGGCCCTGTTGCTTTGTGTCTCTGACCTCCTTGAATGCCCTCAACACTTCCTGTCTAAGCAGCCAGGGCGCGTAGCGGGCTACTGCTGATGGAGTCTCCAGCCAGCCGGGCGCGGGGGGGCTCTCACGGTTTCATAGTTGTGGCTTTTGCGTCTGGAGGTGCTTCTGTGTGTTGTCATGTGTTAAGCTGTCACTGTGCAGTCTCTCGAGACAGAAGACGTGAAGAAGCCAACGGGGATTGCCGCAATGCTGATTTTCTTGGAGGGGGGGAGGGGGAGGGGTAAGCCTGGAGACGGCCTTCCCCTCTGCAAGGGTCCCGGCCTGGGGGCTGGGCAGCTTCTGAGCACAACTTCCTAACATACCTGGGCGTTACTTCTTTTTTTTTTTTTAATTTTAATCACTTTGGAGGGTATTTTTATTTATTCATTTATTTTATTTATTTTTGAATTTTATTTTATTGAATCACCATGTGACACAAGCTTTCCTGTTTGAGTTACAATCATACGATGTTCAAACACCCATCCCTCCACCAGAGCGCATTCCCCACCACCAATCTCCCCAGTCTGCCCCCCTTCCCCCCCTCCCCTGCCTCCATGGCAGTTTCCCCCAGACTCTCTCTACTTGGGGGCATTATGGTTTGCAACACGGACACTGAGAGGCCGTCACTTTTGGTCCTCTATCTACTTTCAGCACACGTCTCCCATCCCGAGCGTCCCTCCAACCATCATCTCCGTAGCAACACAGTACTAGTGGGCATTACTTCCTTAACTAGAATGGAGTTTTAGATCTGTACCGGCTCCATGGTCGTTTCTGTAACATACTGCACAGGGTTAAAAGAACTGTCTGAAGCATCTGTGACTACAGAAGTGCAGGTCACAGGAAGGGCAAATTGCTCTGGGCATTTTTGCTATTGGATGAAAATTCATCTGTCTTGTGTCTGGTCCCCTGGGCCTTCCTCTTCCCTCGGCTCCTCGGTGCCTATTCTCAGGGTTCCGGCTGGCACCCTCACTTCTGGCAGGTCCTTCCATGTCACTGCTCCTCTAACCACTCAACTTCTCTGTGTTTTGTACAGTGAAGAAAAATCAGGACTCAGCGGTGGGTGGCAGGAAAGGTGTGACCACGGGCCCTTTGGGCATTCCCAGTAAAATGGCAGGTTGACAAACACAGCGAGTCACCAGCATTGTCTACATGTCAAGGTAGAGGAGGTTGGGAAAAAAAAAAAAGTACAGGAGAGGGGCTGGAGTGATAGCACAGCGGGGAGGGCCTTTGCCTTGCATACGGCTGACCCGGGTTCGATTCCCAGCATCCCATGTGGTCCCCCAAGCACCGCCAGGAGTAATTCCTGAGTACATGAGCCAGGAGTAACCCCTGACATAGCTGGGTGTGACCCAAAAAGCAAAAAAGAAAAAGTAAAGTACAGGAGGTTCATGTGAGGCTTCATAACTAACTTCTGAGACTGTTTTCTGCCAATTGTATTTTTCTTTATGAAACAAAATAATTTGTGAGTCACTTCCTTTGTGGAAAAAGATCCAAACAGTCTCAACTAAGGTATAGATTGAAAACTGGATGAATGAAGCCACATGTTATTAACTTGTCCCTAACGTAAAAAAAAATCTCTTGGCCCTTATAATTTTGTAAATGCCCATTTGTACTTGAGTCCTCCCTAAAGGTGCTTTGAAAGTCATCCCCCTGGGACTGTGTGTGTTCACCAAGAGTCTGACCTCAGGTTCCCGAGGGCACCATGGGTGACTGGCAGGCACCTAGCCCTGGCACGGGCTGCCAGGAGACACACTTGCTTTGCTGTGTTGTGTCACCTATATATAAAGTGAAAACTTTTGAAACTAATTCAAAGTGGGAAAATAAATGGTACCATCAGATTTTCACACATTTTATATGAATCAACTGGTTTGAGGAAGATTTCTCCCGTGCGGTGGTTCGAATGCTATATTCACTTTAAAGCCATCTGGACGGATGACGAATGTTGAAGCAAATCTGTCGACCGAGCTTTCCTGAGACTGTCAGGGTGAGCTTCACACAGGCCCGGGGACAGGAAGTCCTGGGCAGCCGGAAGGGGCAGCCCGGGGGGCTCTTCCCAGAAGGCGGCTCCTTGTCCCTGAGAGCAGCTTCTGGAAGTGGCAGATGGGCAGCTTTGTTCCCGGGCGGGGAGGAGGGTCCTGAAGGCTCCTTCCCACGGGGGCGCCTGGTGTCTGCCGGGAGGGGGCCCGGAAGGACTCTGGAGAGTAGCTCACCGGGCATGTCATGTGCCCCAGCACTTCAGGGATGAGTCAGACACAGGAAGACTTCCGGTGCCTTGTTCAAGAGCATCCCGGCAGGAAGTAAGAGCAAAATTAGAATCTCGACTTTAGTTCATCTACCCACATTACAGCCCACATGAGACCGTGCTTACTCTCGTGGGAGAGAGCGGGGGAGGAGGAGAGGGGGGAAAGAGAAGGAGAGGCTCAGACGGTGTGAAACAAAGCCAGTTGTATGCACTCAAGAGAATCCTCCCATCTTAATGAAACCTACTTCTGATATTTGTGTTTACTCACTAAGAAAATAATTCTTTTTCTTTTCATCATCTTTTAACTTAATTTTCAGGAAATGGCCTAGATTTTGTTGCGGGTCTATAAAGTACCTGGTCTTTGAAGGGTTCACTCTTCCATGCTGAGAATTGCAAGATTAACATTTTAGCATAACATTAAATAAAATCAGGTGGAGGAAAGATTTACTGTTTCATTAATCTAGAATAATAAAATAGGGAAAAGGATAATAAAAGTAAGAACAAGAAATGGCTCAAGTTTTAAGGACCCTCCAGTTCTTTTTATGCTTTCTTAGACAAGACAATTGAATTAAAGCCCTTGACTCTTATTAGGACAATAAATTAATGCTTTATGACGTTTGTTTTATTACTCGAGGAGCACTTCATAACTCATCCACATATATAAGCTAGAAAATAGACTATAAAGTTATTCTTCTATTCCTCCTCCTTTCTGGCATAACTGGTAATTAAGATAGACATTGAGAAGACCCTTAGTCCCAGTGACGTTAAAGAAGAACTTTTGCGCAGAGAAATTTACTTTATCTTCTGACAACCTACTGTATACACACCTCCTCTCCCATGTGTACTGATATATGAACAGAATTTGGCAAAAAACTAGTCATTTCTAATAAGAGACTCAAAATAGGAAGAACTAAAGAATTGCAGATCACTTGTAATTGGCCTGGTAAGAGGAAATGACTCCAAATGTTTTGTGTGTATTTACTCAAGTTTGCAAACATAATATTCCTATTTAAATTTTTCACTTAAAGAACTGTGATTCACAGGAGCTGGAGTGATAGCATAGCGGGTAGGGCATTTGCCTTGCACGCGGCCGACCCGGGTTCGAATCCCAGCATCCCATATGGTCCCCTGAGCACCGCCAGGGGTGATTCCTGAGTGCATGAGCCAGGAGTGACCCCTGTGCATCGCCGGGTGTGACCCAAAAAGCAAAAAAAAAAAAAAAAAAAAAAGAACTGTGATTCACAGAGTAATTTGTGTTCGGTTGTAGACATATACTATTTAGAGCCCACCACATCTTCATGTTTAAACCGCACCCATCCCCCCCGTCAGCTCCCATCTCCCTGCCCCAGCTGCCACGTGATGGGCACATTCTGGATTCTTGGTCCATGTATCGCCACATTTTCACTCTGAACTTTGGAGAACACAAACATTCTATTTTTATTTTTCTTGTTTTTTTCTCTCACACACAGGTATATGAGTGTGTATCTGTGTGTGTGTACATGTGTGGTGTGTGTCTGTATGTGTATGCCTATATGTGTGAATAGGTTCTAATTGTATGTTGGTGTGTGTGTAGATGCGCATTGTTTGTGTTTATGTATATAGTGTATATATGTTTTGGGGGCTGGAGCGATTGCACAGTGGGTAGAGCATTTGCCTTGTATGTGGCTGACCTGGGTTCGATTCCCCCATCCCTCTCAGAGAGCCCAGCAAGCTACCGAGAGTATCCCGCCCGCACGGCAGAGCCTGCCAAGCTCCCCGTGGTGTGTTCAATATGCCCAAAACAGTAACAACAAGTCTCACAATGGAGATGTTACTGGTGCCCGCTGGAGCAAATCGATGAGCAACGGAACGACAGTGCTACAGTGCTACAGTGATATGTGTGTGATTACTGTGTTTGTATGTGTATTAGAGTTGGTGTGCATAGAGTGTGTCTGTAAAGCTGTGATAAAAGCCGTGAGTCAACCTGGCGGGAAAAGAGCGTCTCTGGGGGCCAGGAGAGCTGGGGAAGCAGCGGCAGGGGCCCCGCCGAGACTTGGGTCCGAGCCTGGCTGGCACGGGCAAGACGCTGGGGTGAAATCCCACATCCCCAGGGCCCAGACGTTTCCCCCAGCGAAGACCTAGTCTGAGCGTGTCTCAGCAACGTGCTCATACGATGCGCATTCCGGATCTCTTCGGAAACCAAAATACCCATTTAGGCCGGGACACGGCCCCGGCTTCCAGGAGCAGGGCTGGCTTGGCCGCCCGGGTGTGTGCGAAGGTCCCCACCTAGACCCCCAGCCCTGAGCACGGCTGGGTCTCGGCGCAGGCAGGAGCAGGCAGAGCACGCGTGTGGGGAATGCACAGCTGGGGCCCTTTCACACACGTACGGGCATACACATACAGACATACCACACATGTACACATACCCTGCACATACATGGACACACACTCATCTACCTGCGTGTGAAAAAGAAATAAATAAGGAAAATAGAAATAGAATGTGTGCGTTCTACAGAGTTCACAGTGAAGATGTCTCTGAAAATCTCCTTATGCACAGGCAGGGAGCCCGGGCCGGGAGACGCCGCTCTTCCGAAGCACACGGCAACCAGATTCAGGCGGCTGTGACTTAGTGCGGGGGTGGGGGGGAGGCATGCAGGTCTCTGCACCACAGTGATGAGGTGCTGCTGGGTGAACCCTAAGAACACACATTCCTGGGTCCAGTCCCAGCCCTGCACCCCTGCCACTTTGGTGGCTAAGAGAAACGTGCCCCCTTCACCTGCCCCCTGCACTCCTCCGGGACCCCCCAGCAGCATCTGCTTGTGGGAGAAGCGATTTCTTGGCTTAAGCGCTCTTGACCATATTGGTAGGAGTTTGCTAACGAACTGATATTGGACCACGGAGTGACTAATTCACTAGCAAGCTCAGAATAGTAGTTATTATTCACCACTGCTTGCTGAACAGGTCAGACTGCCCTAGGTGAGACTAATTAATTTTTCTCAGCCTATAATTATATGAAATTCAAGCCAACCCGACTTCTTCAAATACCAGAAGATACAGTACTCTATCAGATGCGTGTGGCTGTAATTATCCTTTCTGTGTTGAAGTTAGACTTCAAGAATAGTCTATTTATAACAAAAAACTGGTATTTTCATTTGAATATATCCTTTGAAGATGTGCAAAAGTACACTCAGAGCCAGGCTGAATATTTGAATATTTCTATTTAGTAGTTTTCAGAACTGTCCGGAAAAATAGAAAAGCTAAAATATTAACAATGAAACATACCAAAAAATAATGATCATCCTCAGAAATGAGTCAAAGAAGCAAATGGTGGCGACATATGAATTCAATGTGGAAAAGATAAATTTTAGCTAGATAGTTGCTTCACTGAGAAACTTTGAAGGGTATATCATGTTATTCCACTGTTGTGGTCCTAGAACTTGGCGTTCTACCTGGCATCAGGAAGGCCTGGGCAAATTTTTGATTAATAAATGAATGAAGGGGGTGGATGGATAATGGAGAAAGAATGAATGATGAGTAGAAGGATGTGTTCAGATGGATGGTAAATTGGTGAAGTATGGATGGATGTGGGATGGATGAATGGACGGTGGATGGATGGAGAGATGGATATGAGGAAGGATGGATCAATGGATAGAGGGTTAGTGGGTGAAGTGTGGATGGATGGCAGGTAAATGGATGACAGGATGGACGGATGGGCAGACGGATGGGTGAAGAAGGGCGAAGGAATGGTGGAAACAGATGGTGGATGGATGTGTGTGGATGGATGGCAAACAGGTGAAGTGTGGATGGATGAGGGATGGGTGGATGAATGATGACTGAATAAATGAATAAACAAATGAATGAATACATGTGAGACATATGAAAGACCATAAGACACAATGCATCTGAGGGCTCTGAAAATTTAGAGCTAGGGATGGGTGAAGGATTGTTCATAGCAACATGGAAACGTTGGGGGGTGGAGGACTCTTTGGAAGAGATTTTCTGGTAGGGAAAGACGGTTCTTTGCGTGTTATAAAACGTGTTTTAAATGACTACAATGACATTCTCAGATCAGCAGGAAGGAAACCAAGTCTTACGGGAGAATTATGCAGGCATCAAAACACACGAAGGAAAGACTGTATTTTCCCATCATTGTCGAGAAAGCTATTTTAAAAACTGAGAACAGATTTCCATCGGTAGGGCCCTTGACGAGGCACCAGGGCATCGTTTTGAAATGCTAATGTTACAGTGTAATAAGAGGACTACTTAAAATGCAGTATAAGATCATACTTCCTGCCTCTAGACGGGAAGTATTAATTATACAAATGCTAATGATTTAGAGCCAAGGAGATGAATTTTTAAAGATTGATTTCTTATTAGTAACACTGGGGGGTGAGATGCGGAGGGAAGCATTTTTGACATGTCTGCCCCCCAAATTAGAGACTTCGTAGTAAAATACTTACAGTGAAACTCCAACCTATGGCATTAGCCAATGGAAACACCCCAGGAACAATAAGTATCAGGTGATCGTCCCTGAGAGACCAGCCCCGCAGAGTAATCTCAGTCCACAGGTCTGCGGACCCGCACGGACACGGCCCTCGGGGGCACGTGGGAAGTCTCACATACTCACCCACTGAGGCTCTGTGCTCCCCGGGGGAGTGGGGGGAGTTTTGACTCCCCGATGGTGAGGACGCAGGGTTAGCCCCTCAGGTTCATGAGGGTCACAAAGGGGGGCTTTGAAGGCTGAAGCCCAAAGCTTGAGTCTGAGCACACAGGCCGTCTGGAAGATGGGTAGACAGACAGCAGGATGTCAGAGCAAGGCCAGGCCGGAAAGAGGTTTTGGGGAAAACTCCAGGTTCTGGACTCCAAGCCCTAGACCCAGGCCAAGGTGACGTCCAAGACTCCAGGACGAAATTTAGCATCACCGTTGAGTTCTAGGAGGTGGTTTTTACATCCTTCAATTTTGAATAACTTCAAATAGTTTATACAGACTTATTTCTTTTAAAGGCTTAATTTTAAAAAATGAATACTTATTTTTTCTGAAAAATAAGTGTGTGGGGACTGGAGTGACAGCACAGTGGGGGGCCTGGCCTTGCATGCTGAGCCCGCCAGATGCTTCCAGAGCAGAGCCGGGACCCCGCAGGCCTGAGCACAGCGGGGTGTGGCCCAAAAAAAAAAAATTGAGAAAATGAAACAAAACTGAGGTTTTGTTGACCCACTTGATGGTTCCTAACATATGTGTTTTGTGTTTATGTCACTGTCATCCCGTTGCTCATCGATTTGTTCGAGCGGGCACCAGTAATGTCTCTCATTGAGAGACTTATTGTTACTGTTTTTGGCATATCCAATGTGCACGGGTAGCTTGCCAGGCTCTGCCTTGCGGGCAAGATACTCTCAGTAGCTTGCCGGGCTCTCCGGGAGGGGCGGAGGAATCGAACTCGGGTCGGCCGTGTGAAAGGCGAACGCCCAACCGCTGTGCTATGGCTCCAGCTCCTGTTTTGTGTTTATAGCATTGTAATTTAACAACTACACATGCTCTGCCATGGCCACCACTAGCTCTGGCCTCCCCCACCCCTGTAGAATTGATACCCTGCACCCGGTTTGTCCATCATCCCTCTTTCCATTTCGATGGTGATTTCTTTCACTGTGCAGAAACTGTTTGGTTTGATCTAGTGGCTTTGGCTTCATTTTTGTTTGCAGTTGAAGTCCAGGCTACAGAAATATTCATGAAGTTGGTGCCACGTTGCTCGTCACCCAGTTTCCCTTCTCCTGCGCTTCTGGTTCTGGGTGCTATGCTAAGTCTTTCTCTCTTAAGGACTGAGCTCTCCACCTAGTCCACACTCCTTCCCTCCTGCTGACATCATTCACTGTTCTAAGACAGTGGCCGCGCCCCCCTGCCGCGTGCAGAACCTGGTGAACACTCTCAGCCCTGAAGTCGTTTTTATCGTGACTTTTATTTAGGCTCCGTGATTGGGGACGTTACCCACAGTCGGGTTTGGGGGATACAGAGTCCCCACTCCAATCCCGTCGTGCCCAGTTCCCGGCCACCCCCTGGCTCCCGCCCCGACGGGCCCCTTTTCCCTTTGCTCGCTGTAGCTTGGCTCTCGTGCTTTCAGTTTTGTGGGTTCTGTGATTCAGGTAGAGACACAAAAGCTCTTCGCCACTGCGCCCTGCCCTGGCCCCCTCCGCTTCATCCCTCCCTTTCCTCATGCTCCAGGCCTCGCTCCAGGGGGATCCAAGGACCCCCCACTTCTGCTGCCCGGCTTTCCTACCCTCCTCATTCTATACACCCCAGATCAGCAAGCTCATCTGACATTTGTGTTTCTTCTTCTGAAATTCTTTGCTAAATCTTTCATCTGTTTTGTATTACCTTGTGTGTGTGATACAACATGTAAGTCAACTTTTTAATACCTGAGTTTATAATTCATTCATGAAAAAATAAGCTTTCTTTATGGTAATATTTGTTTGCTCTTCTTGATTTCACCTTACTGCATGTAAATGATGACCTTTCAAACATTAGCCCTGCACCCCCCCAACACACACACACAGACAACTTAGACATTCCTGCGGCACCTCTGGTACTTCTCAGGGAAAGGAATATTCAGGTTGAAATGCAAGAGTCGCCTGCTGCGAACATCCCCATTTCACAGGGACTCGTGGCTCTTGGAGGACACTGTGCCCTGCTACCCCAGCAGCTGCCCACGAGCTCACAGCCCCCTGGACTATCTGTGTGACAGGCCATCGCTAGTTCTGTCCAGTGGGTGACCCGAGGGACGAGAAAGTCGAGGACAAAGAGTGTTAAGTCAGAGGGGAGAGACGGGCTCCCGCTGAGCCCAGCAAGCGATGGAACGTCACCGAGACTCCGTCAGCCTGTGTTGGGGAGCCCCCCCCCAAGTCTGCACACACTCGCCAGAGCCCTGAGGTCACCCGGAACTCCCGGCCTGTTTTGACGTGACTAGCCGGGTGACACTGGCGATTAGGAAGACGGTTCCGGAGGTCATCTAGAAAATGGATTTCTGAGAGCTGGAGTAATTTGGAGGCGCTGCTGGAATTGTGCAGACAAGAGGACAGGAAGTAGGTTTCAAGATATCAAAAGACAGATGGGGACCCGTAAACTCGGATGGTGCCTAGGGTCGGGGCTAGGGTGGGATGTGATGGTTTGCTGGCCCGGAGGGTGGGGAGGTTCGGGGTGGGTGAGAGTCGGGCGGGAGATCGTCACTGTGGGTCCCGGGATCGAGACACGGGGATTTCAGGCACATGGGGAGTTTGTTTACGGAGTGGGGACACCGGGTGCCTGCCAGCCTCTCTCCCTCGGTACGTGCAATGGGTGGGTCCCTGTGGGCTGAGAGGGGGCCCGGGGTCCCTGCCCATTCCTGATGGGACCGCAGAGCCCTGTGGCAGGGCCCGGAGCACTCGCCCTGCTGCACTCCGCCACAAACCCTCTGCATCACCTTGCCCGCGGCTCAGACTCGGAGTGTCTTTCTCTTCCTGTCCAAAGAAGTCGTCCAGGCCAGTACTCTGAGAGGGTGACTGGGTGGCTTTGGGTCTCTGGTGCCATAACTGCACGATGAGCCCGTGATCTCTGGGGTTCCCTCTCGGGGGACGCGCCTCCTGCTCTCAGAGCAGTCCCATCCCCCACTCTCACCCTGACCGTGCCCACGGGCCACCCAGCAGCCGGGCCACAGCTCAGTGAACGAACATGGGGTGCAAACAAGGTGTCAGTTTTTATTTTTTAATTGGATCACCGTGAGATGCAGTTACAAGCCTTCATGATTGAGTTTCAGTCATACAGTGATCAAACACCCATCCCTCCACCAGTGCACATTCCCCACCACCAGTAACCCCAGTATTCCCCCCTTTCCAGCCCCCCCCTGCCTCCAGGGCAGAAAATCTCCCCCAGACTCTCTCTGTACTGGGGCATTATGGTTTGCAATACAGGTACTGAGAGGCCATCATGTTTGGTCCTTTGTCTACTCTCAGCACACATCTCCCATCCCGAGCGATCCCTCCAACCATCATTGATTCAGTGACCCCTTCTTTATTTTGGCTGCCTTCTTCTCCTGCTCATGAGACAGGCTTCCAACCATGGAGCAATCTTCCTGGCCCTGTTTCTACTGTTCTTGGATGTCAGCCTCATATTGTTATTTTATATTCCACAAATGAGTGCAGTTCTTCTATATCTGTCTCTCTCTTCCTGACTCATTTCACTCAACGTGATACTCTCCATGTCCATCCACTTATAAGCAAATTTCATTTCATCTCTCCTAACAGCTGCATAGTATTCCATTGTGTAGATGGACCAATGTTTCTTTTTTTAATTTTTAAAAAATTTTTAATGAGTCACCATGAGATACAGTTACAGACTTACAACTTTCGTGCTTGTGTTTCAGTCATACAATGTTCAAGCACCCATCCCTCCACCAGTGCCCATCCTCCACCACCAATAGTCCCAGTATCCCTCCCCCCACCCCCCATTCCCCACCCCCACCTCTGTGGCAGGTGGGTTCCCTTTTGCTCTCTCCCTCCTTTAGGGTGTTGTGATCTGCAGTGCAGGTATTCAGTGGCCATCGTGTTCGGTCTATAGTCTACTTTTGGTGCACATCTCCCATCCCGAGTGGGTCCTCCAAGCATCCTTGGCTTGGTGTTCCCTTCTCTGTCTGAGCTGCCTTTATCCCCAGCATGTGAGGCCGGCTTCAAAGTCTGGAGCGATCTTCCTGGTCCCTATCTCTACTGTCCTTAGGTGTTAGTCTCCCATTTTATTACTTTTTATTCCACAGATGAGTGCAGTCTTCTATGTCTGTCTCTCTCTTTCTGACTCATTTCACTCAGCATGATACTCCCCATGTTAATCCACTTATATGCAAATTTCATGACTTCATCTCTTCTAACAGCTGTGTAGTATTCCATCGTATAGATGTACCAAAGTTTCTTTAACCAGTCATCTGTTCTCGGCACTCGGGTTTTTTCCAGATTCTGGCTATTGTAAACAGTGCTGCGATGAACATACGAGTGCAGATGTCATTTCTACTATACTTTTTTGCATCTCCAGGGTGTATTCCCAGAAGTGGTATTGCTGGGTCAAATGGCAGCTCAATTTCTGCTTTTTTGAGAAGCATCCATCCTGTTTTCCAAAAGGGCTGAACCAGTCAGCATTCCCACCAGCAGTGACGGAGAGTCCCTTTCTCCCCACATCCATGCCAGCACTGGTTGCTTTTATTCTTTTGGATGTGGGCCAGTCTCTGTGGTGTGAGATGATATCTCATTGTTGTTTTGATGATTAATGATGAGGAGCATTTTTTTCATGTGCCTTTTAGCCATTCTGATTTCTTCTTTGAAAAAGTTTCTGTTCTTTTCATCGCCCCATTTTCTGATGGGGTTGGGTGTTTTCTTCTTGTGTAGTTCAACCAGTGCCTTATATATCCTTGATATCAATCCTTTATCAGATGGGTATTGGGTGAATATCCTTTCCCATTCTTTAGAACGTCTTTATTCTGGTCACTGTTTCTTTTGAGATACAGAGGCTTCTTAATTTAAGATAGTCCCATTTGTTTATCTGTTTCCACTTGTCTGGTCAGTGGCGAGTCCTCTTTGAAGATACCATTATGTTGTATGGTATCTTCAATGTTGTGGAAGGTTTTGCCGACCTTGTCTTCAGTGTACCTGATGGATTCTGGTCTGATGTTGAGGTCTTTAGTCCACTTTAATCTGACTTTTGTGCATGGTGTTAGGTAGAGGTGTGAGTCCATTTTTTTGCATGGAGTTGTCCAGTTTTGCCAGCACTACTTGTCAAAGAGGCTTTCCTTTCTCTACTTCACATTTTTTGCTCCCTTATTAAAGATTAGATGATCGTATATTTGAGGGTGTGTGTAAGGATAGTCAACCCTGTTTCATGGTCTGCAGCTCTGCCTTTGTTCCAGTACCGGGCAGTTTTAATTATTACCACTTTGTTGCATAGTTTTAGCTTAGGGAAGGTGATGCCTCCCATCTTCTTTTTCCCCAGACTTGCTCTAGCTATTCGTGGGGGGTTGTTGTTCCATATAAAATTCAAGAGTGTTTGATCCAATTCTTTGAAGACTGTCATGGATATCCTTAGAGGGATCACAGTGAATCTGTATAATGCTTTGGGGTGTGTTGACATTTTGACAATGTTAGTTCTCCCAACCCATGAGCAGGGGATATGTTTACATTTTCTCATGTCTTCTTTTATTTCATGAAATAACATTTTGTAGTTTTCTTTGTACAGGTCCTTTACCTCCTTAGTTAAGTTGATTCTGAGGTACTTGATTTTCTGAGGCATGATTGTGAACAGGATTTCTTTTTTCATAACACTTTCTTCTCTCTCATTATTTGCGTGTAGGAAAGCCGTGGACTTTTGGGTATTGATTTTATAGCCTGTGACTTGACTATACAAGTCTATTGTTTCTAGGAGTTTCTTGGTAGAGGCTTTGGGGTTCTCTAAACATAGTATCATATGATCTGCAAATAGTGAGAGCTTGATTTCTTCCTTTCCTATCTGGATGTCCTTAATGTCTTTTTCTTGCCTAACCGCTATTGCAAGTACTTCCAGTACTATATTGAACAAAAATGGAGAGAGTGGGCATCCTTGTCTTGTCCCTGACCTTAGAGGAAAGGCCCTTAGTTTATCCCCATTGAGGATAATGCTTGTCATAGGCTGTGGTAGATGGCTTTGACTATACTGAGGAAGGTTCCTTCTATACACATTTGGTGAGAGTTTTCATCATGAACAGATGCTGGATCTTGTCAAATGCTTTCTCTGCATCTATTGATATGATCATATGGTTTTTATCTTTTCCTTTGTTGATATGATGGATTTGGATTATGTTGATTGATTTCTGAATGTTAAACCATCCTTGCATCCCCAGGATAAATCCCATTTGGTCGTGGTGTATGATCTTTTTGATGAGTTGTTGGATTCTATTTGCTAATATTTTGTTGAGGATCTTCGCATCTGTGTTCATCAGAGATATTGGCCTGTAATTTTCTTATTTGTTGTTGTGTCTCTGTTTGCTTTTGGTATTAGGCACCAATGTTTCTTTAACTTTGAGAAGCCATCATGTTTGGTCCTTTATCTACTTTCAGCACACAACCCCCATCCCGAGTGATCCCTCCAACCGTCATTGACTTAGTGATCCCTTCTCTATCCCAGCTGGCTTCTCAATCCTCAGCAAAATGGGCATTTAAGGAACTTTTCTCAATATAGTCAAACCCATCTACCACAAACCTATGGCAAGCATCATTCCCAAGGGGGAGAAAACAAGAGCCTTCCCTCTCAGACCAGGGACAAGACAAGGTTGCCCACCCTCACCACTCCTATTCAACACAGTGCTGGAAGTTCTTGCCATAGCAGTTAGGCAAGAAAAAGATATTAAGGGCAACCAGATAGAAAAGAAAGAGGTCAGGCTATCACTATTTGCGCACAATATGATATTAAGGCATCGGTTGCTCCTGAATCAACCAGAGGCGCGAACAGAACAGAGCGAGGTCACATTTCCCGGCACTGCCCGTGTCACTCATGCCCTCGACGTCACACCACGGGTCCAGCACGCCTGTGTCCAGCCCCAATGAAAAGTAGATTTCTGTGGTTCGGGTAAAAGTTCTTTTGGAGCTGCGGCTGATAGAGGTGGCACTCCTAGCCACTGTCTGGAGAAAGAAGGGAGGATGGAGGAATGGGGGGAGGGGAAGAGGAAGGTCCCCTGCAACCCTCCCTCCAGCCCCCTGTGGCAGCCCCTTTCTGCGAGCGGTGTCCCCCCAGCCCACGGCTCTTGAAGGGAAAAATCTCGGGAACTGCAGTGGTAATTGGAGCTTTCCAAATCATCAGTGGCAATTTTGCTTAATCTTTCAAAATTTGTCACTTCAAAAAAAAGAAAATCCCTAATGTCTTTCTAGTGAAGACGGCCGTGACTGCCGTCCCAGACGCCCCTTTCACAGGGTCAGCCTGGCACGAGCGTCGCCAGGTCAGATAAGACCACGGGGGCACTCGGGGGGGCACGGCGCCCCTCCTCCCTGCAGAGAACAGCCTTTTATCAGCGCGGCAGAGAACATTTGGTCTCTTCTGCACGAGTGCTGGGTCTGGGTTTGCTGCGGCAGACAGAGGCACGGGTCCAGGCCAGCCCCCTGCACACGGCTTCCCGGAAGCAGTGAGAGGAGCGGGCACCTGTGCCCAGCACCAGGGCCAGCAGACAGCACAGATGCCCGAAGGTCAGCGCTCGCTCGAGTGCGTCTGGCTTTTCCTGACCGAGGCCCCTGCAGCGGCAGCACAGGGCTTCCGGGCGGAAACGGATGACTCAGGACAGTTCCAAGACAGATCCCAGCGCACGGCTGGAGAGGGAAGAGGCATTTTCTCCGAACACGGCAAGAGCAGACCGAGGTGCCCGTGTTCAGGGAATAGCTGCAGGGAGTGCCAGTGTACACATGGGTGGGGGGGGGGGGGAATGTGTCTTTTATTTTTAATTTATTTTACTGTGGGTGAAAGCCGCACCTGTTGAGATAAGCCGGCAGTTGAAGTTGATGAGGTCACGAGCCTCAGCATTACAGTCAGCACATGTAAGCCCTGCGTTTCGGGTGGAAGCTGTTCTGCCGGGCCCCGGGGCCTGAGGGTTTCCGCGGCTGTGCGTTGCCCGCTGAGCCTTCTGCGTGTCTGTGCTGCGTGTTGGGCCCCGTTGGTGTCTAGGTTCCCGCCCCTCTAATTCGGAGCTGCTGCTGGGATTTCACCCCTGAGGGGTCGGAACACTCCGGGGTCTGTGGTCTGGGACCTGAGTTGGCCTGGTGGCCCCAGCAGGGGGCGGACATGGCTCCCAGGGGGGGGTCCCAGAGTGGGGGCTGAGGGCAGGCTGTCCCCCTACCTCCGAGAAGCGCCCAGAGGCCTCAGCTGGCACTGGGTGCCTGAGTATCTCAGAGTCCTCGTGTGGGGGCGGGGGGTCGAGCCCTTGGTGTGGCGGCCGTGGTAGGGTGCGGTGCGACTCCAGGGCCCTCCACCTTTCGAGGGTGCCCCAGACCTCAGCCTCAGAAGGGGGGGATCTGTACGCCATGGTGTGCGGGGTAAAGGGGCCGGGGAGCCACTCGCCGGTGGCTTATGTGGCCCCGAACAGCCAAGTGAGTCTGTCTGATTTGGAGCCACATGCAGACGTCGTCGGGGCTCACTCCTGGGCCGGTGCTCGGAGACCCTGAATGCAACGGTCGAGCCAAGCCACACGTCTCCGTGCCCGCGGGACACTTGCAGGGTGGTCCCAGGCCCCCAGTTGTGGCTCTGTCGGACACCCACCTGCCCGTCTGCCATCCTGGGGGCCTCAGGCCCTGCCCTGCCCAGCCCCCTCGGGCCCCGTCTTCATGCCACCCCCCCACGTCTCTTCTGTCACTCCCGTCCCTCTCGCCCCAACTCCCAGGACTGCGTGCCGCCCACTCTGGCCCTCGGGCCCGGTTGCTCACTGTCCCCCTTCTCGGGCCGCGGTCACTGTCTCTTCCTCCCTCGCCTGCATCTGAGCTGAGGCACCCGGTGGCCTTCCTGGAGGAGGTACGGCTGACATGCCTGGCGTCAGTGGGCCATGGCGGGGTCAGCCCCGGTGAGGGGGAGTCTGGGCGCCCGCGGTGCCCTCCTGGGTGACATTCCTGCATCTCCTGGGCCCCCGAGGGTGGGTTTCCTCGGGAGGGGGGGAGTCAGCCATGCCCCCGCCCGCCGAGCTGTGCCTGAACCGCCGTGTCCGGTGCCTGAGTGTCCGGCTCAGGGTCCCCTCACGCGGCTGGAACAGACCCTGCGAGACCTTTCACAGCACAGCCCCAGACCTCTGGTGCCCTGTGGGGCCACCCAGGGCTCCGGGAATTGGAGGGAGACGCGCGCGGCCCGGCTCGAGGCTCGGGCGACTCGGGGTGACTCGGGGTGACTTGGGGCGACTCGGGGCGCCCAGGCAGGCCTCGGGGCACCGGCCCTGCTGTTCCCTGCGGCCTGCAAGGGCTCGCGTTCCGGGGCCCGTCCCCACGGCCTGCAGCAGTCGCCCTCAGACCCAGCGTCCCCGAGACACTGCTGCCGTGGAGATGGGCCGTGCCGCACCCGAGACCCCGCTCAGCTCCGACCCCGCTCAGCTCCGACCCCGCTCAGCTCCGACCCCGCTCAGCTCTGACCCCGCTCAGCTCCGACCCCGCTCAGCTCCGACCCCGCTCAGCTCCGACCCCGCTCAGCTCTGACCCCGCTCAGCTCTGACCCCGCTCAGCTCCGACCCCGCTCAGCTCCGACCCCGCTCAGCTCCGACCCCGCTCAGCTCCGACCCGGGCGCCGCCCGTCCCTCCTGCTCCGTGGCCGCCCCGCACCCCCGCACCCCCCACGTGGCCGCGGGACCCGGGCTCAGCCCCCAGCGCTGCTCCCCGAGCCCCCTCCCTGGCCGCCGCCCAGCCCTGCCCGAGACGCGCAGACGGAACCAACTGTTCTCCGGCGACTGCCAGAACCCGCCAGCCGGAGCCGGGACGCAGCTGCCGTGGAAAATCACTGGGACGCAAGGGGGCACAGCGGGGAGGGGCCCGCGGGGTGGGGGGGGGGCAGGGACCCTCAGCCCGACCTCTGGGCCCGGCGGCCGCGCTCCCCGGGATGTCTGTGCTAGGCTTGGCTGGGAGGGAGGGAGGGAGGGAGGGAGGGAGGGAGGGAGGGAGGGAGGGAGGCAGCTCCCAGCACTGCCCCCCCTCGCAGTGCTCCGTGCTGGGGACGCGCGGCAGGACACGGAGACAGGCGTAGCTCAGCCACTCGGTGTCCCCAGCCCTGCCGGGACCCCACGAGTCTCCGGGAGGGGCGAGCGCACGGCCAACTGGCTCACATTGACGCGTCTCAGGGGCCTCAGACCGGGGGGCGGCAGACCCTAGCCCCACCCCTACCCCGACCCTGGCTCTGGCCCCACCCCTAACCCTACCCTGACCCTGACCCTGGCCCTACCCTACCCCTACCCCTAACCCCTACCCCTACCCCTAACCCTAACCCTAACCCCCACCCCTACCCCTAACCCTGACCCTAATCCCTACCCCTACCCCTACCCCTATCACTAACCCCACCCCTATCCCACCTTAACCCCCCCATGGGTGACTGGATGGTCTGTCTGCTCTGGCCTGAGCTCTGGCTGCATCTGATTGGAGGGGGTGGAGGAGGGGAGGGCAGGGTAAGGCGCTGGCGTGCAGCCGGCCCAGTTTGAACCCGACAACCCGCATGACCCCAGCACCATCCCCAGCACGTCCAAGCACTGTGTGGGCTGCCAGAGACGGGGCAGGAGGGACGCATGATGGCTCACGTGCCCCTGAAGACAGTGCTCGGCGTCTGACGTGCAGGGTAGTTAGAGGGGCGAGATGGGGTGTTTACGTGTCGTCATGGAGGACACACGCTGCCACTGACAACACACGACTCTCGGGGCGCGCGCTCCGCCCCGGGTGCCCTGTCCCAGAGAGGGTCCTGCGTCCTCCCCACGCACGACTGGCCCCTGTCCGCCGAGGGGGAGACGGCCCAGGCAGGCTGAGGGGGGCTGTGGCGGGAGCTCTGAGGCCGCGGCGTCTTCTGTGGGCTCTGGGGTCACGCTGCTCCCCGCGAGGAGTGACCAGCCTGCCCAGGGCCCTCGGCCAGGGCACTCCGGGCAGCCCTGAGGGTGCGCTCGGCCCTGTGAGTGTGTGTGTGTGACTGTGTGTGAGTATGTGTATGTGTGTGAGTATATGTGTGAGTGTGTATGTGTGTGAGTGTGAGTGTGTATGTGTGTGAGTGTGAGTGTGTATGTGTGTGAGTGTGAGTGTATGTATGTGTGTGTATGTGTATGTGTGTGAGTGTGTGTTTGTGAGTGTGTGTATGTGTGTGAGTATATGTGTGAGTGTGTGTATGTGTGTATGTGTGTGAGTGTGAGTGTATGTGTATATGTGTGAGTGTGAGTGATGTATGTGAGTATGTGTGTGAGTGTGTGAGTATATGTGTGTATGTGTGAGTGTGAGTGTGTGTATATGTGTGAGTGTATGTATGTGAGTATGTGTGTGAGTGTGTGTGTGAGTATATGTGTGTGTATGTGAGTGTGTATGTGTGTGAGTGAGTGTGTGTGTGTACGGAGCCCCTGGCACGGGGCTGAGGTGCAGGGTGCTCGGAGCCCCACAGCACACCCTGGAGCACATCCTGTGCGGGTCCGAGTGTGGGCGCTGTGTTGCAGGTGGGCGCCCGGAAGGTGTTCCTGCGGCACTGGCACGCAGAGCAGCTCAGCGCCCTGAGCCTGCAGCTGCAGAGGAAGGCCGTCACCTGCCAGAGAGGTACCGCGCCCCCCCAGCCCAGACCTGCCCCCCCCAGGGAATCAGCAACACGCGACAGGGGCGGGCCGGGCGCACACGGGCCAGCTGGGGTCGCTGGGGCTCCCTGAGCGAGCTGGCGGCCGTGGTGGGCCCTGAGCTGCTGTGCCTGCGAGAACAGCAGAGCTCGGACCCCAGACCCGCTCAGGAACCCCCAGACCCGCTCAGGAACCCCCAGACCCACTCAGGAACCCCCAGACCCGCTCAGGAGCCCCCAGACCCACTCAGGAATCCCCAGGCCCTCTCAGGAACCCCCAGACCCTATCAGGAGTCCCCAGACCCGCTCAGGAACCCCCAGGCCCTCTCAGGGACCCCCCAGACCCGCTCAGGAGCCCCCAGACCCGCTCAGGAGCCCCCAGACCCGCTCAGGAGCCCCCAGACCCGCTCAGGAGCCCCCAGACCTGCTCAGGAACGCCCAGACCCGCTCAGGAGCCCTGGATCTGCTCAGGAGCCCACAGGCCTGCTCAGGCCCAGAGCCGGGGCCAGGTCCCACCGCAGCCCCTGTGGGGCCCTTTGCTCGCTGGCCTCACGGGGTGGTGCCTCCTGCGGCCGGCCTGGCTGGGCGGGGTCGGGGTGTCTGGAGGTGACTCGGGCTCGGCCAGGTGGTCCCTGAGTCCAGGGTCCCAGACACGCAGCCCCAGGCCTGCCCACCATGCGCCTCCGTCCCTGCTGGGGTCGGGGTGCATTCAGCGAGGATGCAGGGCCAGTGCAGGGTCCCCACAGCCCCCTCCCTGGGCCCCAGCAGGAGTGACCCCGAGCGCAGAGCAGCTGACGCCCCGGGGTGCCCGCACCACCCCCTGCCGTCCTGACACCCCTTTAATTCAGAAAGGTGGGAACAGAAGTGGACGGACCCCAGAGGCCCCCCGGGGCCCCTCCCCGCCCCTCAGCGTCCCCCACCCGAGGGTGTCCTGGTGGGAAGCTCCCCGCCCGGCCCACTGCCCGCGGTGCCCGTCTGGGAGGGCGTGTCGGCCCGGCCACCCTCTGTCTGGGTGCAGGGACATGGCGAGTGTGGCCCCGTGCCGCAGACCCACCGCTGGGTCGGCACAGCCCCCTCGCCCCCCGCCCCCAAGGAAGGGTGTTCCGCGTCCCACTGCAGCGCTGGGAGCACGACGGGGCACGAGGCCGAGCCTCGGTGTCCCTCCTGCAACCTGGTGGCGAGACAGGACAGGTGCCCCGCCCCCAACTCCCTCTTCTCCGTGATCTCTGAGCACCAGGATTGCCGAAAGGAGCACAGTGAAACATATAGATAAATGCACAGGTTTCCGCCCTCTAACTGTGAGATTAGAATGTTCTAGAACATTCACCTCAAGGACACAGCACTGTAGGTTTATCACTCCGGAACTCACAGGCCTTGTTATTGAGATTAGAATGTTCTAGAATGTTTACATCAAGGACACAGGACTATAAGTGGCTCATTCCTGATCTTACACCATCTTTATGTGTGATTAGAATGTTCTAGAATGTCCAAGGACACAGGGCTATAGGTGGCTCATTCCTGACCTTATAGCCCTCTTCCTGTGAGATTAGAATGTTCTAGAATGTCCAAGGACACAGGGCTACAGGTGGCTCATTCCTGACCCTACAGCCCTCTTCCTGTGAGATTAGAATGTTCTAGAGTGCCCATGTCAAGGCCACAGGACCTTATTGGTTTACCACTCACGTGAGACTGGAAGTTCTCCCCTGTAGCGGCCGGATGGGGTGGCTGTCCCTCGGGCGCCTTCCTCTCCCGACGCCTCTGTCCCTCTGTCCCCTCCGTCCCCTCTGTCCCCTCTGTCCCTCTGTCCCCTCTGTCCACTCTGTCCTCTCCGTCCCCTCTGTCCCCTCTGTCCCCCCATCCCCTCTGTCCCTCTCTGTCCCCTCTGTCCCTCTGTCCCTCTACCCCCTCTGTCCCCTCTGTCCCCTCTGTCCCCTCTGTCCTCTCTGTCCCCTCTGTCCCCTCTGTCCCTCTGCCCCTCTGTCCCCTCTGTCCCTCCGTCCCCTCTGTACCCTCTGTCCCTCTGTCCCTCTGTCCCCTCTGTCCCCTCTGTCCACTCTGTCCCTTCCGTCCCCTTCGTACCCTCTGTCCCCTCTGTCCCTCTGTCCCCTCTGCCCCCTCTGCCCCCTCCGTCCCCTCTGTCCCCTCTGTCCACTCTGTCCCCTCTGTCCCCCTGTCCCCTCTGTCCCTCTCTGTCCCCTCTGCCCCCTCCATCCCCTCTGTCCCTCCATCCCCTCTGTCCCCTCTGCCCCCTCTGTCCCCTCTGTCCCCCCATCCCCTCTGTCCCTCTCTGTCCCCTCTGCCCCCTCTGTCCCCCCCGTCCCCTCTGTCCCCTCTGTCCCCTCTGTCCCTCTGTCCCCTCTGCCCCTCTGTCCCTCTGCCCCTCTGTCCCTTCTGTCCCCTCTGCCCCCTCCGTCCCCTCTGTCCCTCCATCCCCTCCATCACCTCTGTCCCTCAATCCCCTCTGTCCCCTCTGTCCCTCCATCCCCTCTGTCCCCTCTGTCCCTCCATCCCCTCTGTCCCCTCTGTCCCTCTGTCCCCTCTGTCCCCTCTGTCCCTCTGTCCCCTCTGTCCCTCTGTCCCTCTGTCCCCTCTGCCCCCTCCATCCCCTCTGTCCCTCCATCCCCTCCATCCCCTCTGTCCCTCCATCCCCTCTGTCCCCTCTGTCCCTCCATCCCCTCTGTCCCCTCTGTCCCTCCATCCCCTCTGTCCCCTCTGTCCCTCTGTCCCCTCTGTCCCCTCTGTCCCTCTGTCCCCTCTGTCCCTCTGTCCCCTCTGTCCACTCTGTCCCTCTGTCCCCTCTGTCCCTCTGTCCCTCTGTCCCCTCTGTCCCCTCTGTCCCTCCCCATCCCCTCTGTCCCTCTCTGTCCCCTCTGTCCCTCTGTCCCCTCTGTCCCCTCTGTCCCCTCTGTCCCTCTCTGTCCCCTCTGTCCCTCTGTCCCCTCTGTCCCTCTGTCCCCTCTGTCCCTCTGTCCCCTCTGCCCCGGCAGTGATCAGAGGCTTCCTGGCCCGCCGCCGCCTGCTGCGCAGACGGAGCAGCGGGCACCAGGAGGCGGCGTCCGTCCACAGCTTCCTGCAGGCCACGGAGGCCCTGGGGCTGAGGACCTACGAGGCGCTGGTCCTCCAGAACGCGTCCGACGTCGCCCGCGAGGAGCACCGGCTCAGGAGCACCGCTGAGAAGCCCGAGGAGGGAGGCGGGCGGTAAGGCACGCGGGCAGCCCCGGGCCTGGCTCGGGGTGCGGGCAGCCAGTCTGGGCCTTCCCCCGCACCCTCGGACCCGGACCTCTGCCGTGGCCCCGGAGAAGCTCAGCGCTTAGAGCAGGGCTCTCACCCGGAGGCAGGGGAGGCGGGGGCCTCGCACCAGCTGGCCCGAGCATGCCGCAGCACACACCCTCCCTGCACACACCAGGGTCGGCCTGAGCACTGCTGGAGGGGTCCAAGACCCCTGGCCAAAGTAAAATTTAAAAATGGGGTGAAAATAACCCTGGAAATCTGACTCCCAAAGGGAAGAGACCCCCCCCCGGCAGCCACACACGGGGTGGGGGTCGTGGGGCCGGCTCTCGGGGCCCTCTGGGGCTGAGGAGACCCTGGCAGGGGCTGGAAGGTCTCGGCCCTCCCTCGGGACCTACCGCCCAGAGACGCTGTTTTTTCCCACGGGAATGCGGCCCTAATTGTGTGTCTGAAATGGGCCCTTGTGCCCGCCCCGCGCGGGGATGTCAAATGCTCCCTTTGTGCCAAGGTGGCGTTGTGTCTCCGGCTTAATTAGCTTCAAGTATTTCCTTGATTAAATACAAAACCCACCCCCCCACCTTTGTGTGGAAAACTGTAATTAAACATTACAGGGAAACCAACTGCCCGCGAGTGCCGGGCTTTCATCTCCAGGGCCGCCCCGGGTGTCCAGCGGGCTGTGTCACACAAGGATAATTATAAACACAAACGCTCGGGGCGGGCGGGAAGGCCGGGCCTTGCTCGTGTGACCCGGAAGGAAGGGCCTGAGGCGGGAGCCCGTGATTCCACAGACCTCCAGACGGGGCGGGTCTTCCCCCAGCCCCCCACCCACCGAAGGGGCGCACTCGTGGCCTGGGGGGAGAGGCGGGCAGACAGCTTCCCTCCCTGCCTCGGCCTGGTGGGCGCCACGTCCTGGGTCCCGGGCGGGCGGACGGCATGAGCACTGGACACGGAGTGTGTGTGCTGTGCAGGGCAGGGGAGAGACGAGGTGATACTTCCCACGTCGCTGCAGTGAGGGGCCCAGCGTCCACCTGCAGGGGAGGAGAGCGACAAGTGCCCAGCTGCACGCACCTGTGGCTCAGTGAAACGGGGGTCCCGGGGTCGGGCATTCCGGCAGAAACGCAGGTTTGGGGGCCGCAAGCAGGTATGGCCTCCTCGTGCGCGTCCTCTCGAGGGTCCGGGCCCCCCGCGGTGCTCAGAGGGGAGCTGAGCTGGGGGGAGAGTGGGCTGGCCTGGCGTGCGTCCGGCTCACATTCCCTCCCGGCACCCTGGCCGTGCCGTAGCCCTCGTGGCAGTGACCCCTGGCCCAGAGCCAGGAGGAAGCCCCGGGCAGCCCTGGGCGTGACCCCGACAAGCAACCTAAGGGGGAGAGCAGCCACGCTCGGGCCGGGGGTCCGGCTCCCGGAGCAGGGGCTGCAGACGGGGTATCTGTGTCTGAGCGCAGGCGGGTCCCGGCGCCCAGCGTCACCTGGTTTCTGGGTTTGCTCCCCAGCACTGAGGACAAGGGCGCGCCCAGAGCCCTGGTCGCCGTGGACAGCCTGCTGCAGGCCCTGGCCGCCCCGGCCTGCCGCGCCCCCTCTCTGCACTCCGTGCTCAGCCTGGACGACAGCGCCGGCCTCCCGTCGCCCCGCAGGCAGCCCCCGCCCAAGCCCAAGCGGGACCCCAGCACGAGGCTGAGCGCCTCCTACGAGGCCGTAAGCGCCTGCCTCTGGGCCGCCCGGGAGTCGGCCCAGGAAGGTGAGGCGGGCAGGGCGGGGCACACCTCCGCCCCTCGGGAGTCTGAAAGGAATAAACCCAGTGACCTCCGAGTGTCACTGTCACTGTCACTGTTGTCCCGTTGCTCGTTGATTGGCTCGAGCGGGCACCAGTGACGTCTCCACTGTGAGACTTGTTGTGACTGTGTTTGGCATGTCGAATCCGCCACGGGGAGCTTGCCAGGCTCTGCCATGTGGGGGGATACTCTCGGTAGCTTGCCGGGCTCTCCCAGAGGGACGAGGGATCGAACCCGGTCGGCTGCAAGGCAGTGCCCTCCCCGCTGTGCTACTGCTCCAGCCCAACCACATCATTGACTATAAATAACATACGAATGTCGGAGCCTCTCCGGGAGGCTGGGTATGGTGGGGCGCCCTGACCCCCAGTCTGTCGGGTACGGGGGGGACGCCCTGACCCCCAGTGCTGTCGGGTATGGGGGGGACGCCCTGACCCCCAGTCTGTCGGGTACGGGGGGGACGCCCTGACCCCCAGTGCTGTCGGGTACGGGGGGGCGCCCTGACCCGCCGCCTGCCCGCAGCCCTCGCCCGCCCGCGGCCGCACAGTGACGACTACAGCGCCATGAAGAAGACGCCGCCCCGCAAGCCGGCGCGCAGCCCCCACACCAAGCTCAGCAGCTCCTCCGAGGAGGTCTCGGGCCCCCGGGTGGCCCGGCCCCGCGGCGGCGTGCCGCCCGGCCCTCACACGCCCCCTGCCCTCGAGGACGCGGAGCCCGTGTACATCGAGATGGCGGGGCGAGCGGGCAGCCCCGAGCCGCCCGACGGGGAGGCCGTGTACGAGGAGATGAAGTTCCCCGCGGCCCCCGCGTCGCCCCCGGGGGAGGCGTGGGACATCCCCCCGCCCTTCCCCAACCTGCTCCCGCACCGGCCGCCCCTGCTGGTGTTCCCGCCCTCGCCCGCCACCTGCTCGCCCGCCTCCGACGAGTCCCCGCTCACACCCCTGGACGTGAAGAAGCTGCCGGTGCTGGAGCCCAAGTACCCCGTGTCGCCCGAGGGCTCCAGCCCGCTCTCCCCACAGTGCTCCAAGCATCACCGGGTGGACAGCGACCGGCCCATGTCCCCCGGCCTCCTGGTTCCTGGCGGGGCACCCCCTGCGTCCCCCCCGCCCACACCCCTGCCTGCCCCCGCGGCCACCCTGCCGCCCGCCACACCCTGGCCGCCCGCGCACCTGGCCTTCGTGCCCGACGCCCCGGCTGGCCCCGAGCAGCCCAAGGCGCCCCCCAGGCCCTGCGGCTCCTTCCCCAGGCCCCCGCCCTCCCCTGGGAAGGCCGCCCGCAGGGCCAACTCCAACTGCCCCTCCCCGGGGCCCTGCAGCCCCCTGGACGAGCTCGCCAGCCTCTTCAGCTCGGGGAGGAGCGTCCTTCGGAGGTCAGCCGCCGGGCGGAGGATCCGGGAGCCCGCGGGTAAGCTGGGCCGGGCCCCCGGCCCCGCGTGTCGCCCACCTGCCCGCACGTCTCTCCGCCTGTCCGTGTGTCCGTCAGTCTGTCCGCCCCCACACCTGTCCCTCCACCCCTCATCCGTCCACCGTCACCCATCCGTGCGTGCGTCTGCCCGTCTGTCCATCCGGCCCTTCGCCATCCCCCGTCACCCACCACCCACCCTCATCGCCGGTCACCGGTTACCCGTCATTCCGCCCTCCCCGGCACCCTCTGCTCCAGTCTACACCTCACCCATCACCCAGCTCACGTCTGCTGCAACAATCCACTGCCCGTGGCCGCGCCATCTGTGTTACTGTCTAGCTCTGTCCTCCCGCTGCTCATCAATTGGCTCAAGCGGGCGCCAGTCACGTCCCCACTGTGAGACTTGCTGTTACTGTTTTTGGCATGTCGAGTACGCCACGGGGAGCTTGCCAGGCTCTGCCGTGCGGGCGGGATACTCTCAGTAGCTTGCTGGGCTCTGAGAGGGACGGAGGAATCGAACCCGGGTCGGCCTCGTGCAAGGCAAACGCCCTACCGCTGTGCTATGGCTCCAGCCCTGCATTACTCACCAATTATTTACCAACTTTACCATGTATCTGTGCCGTAGATCAGCCCCTGCTGCCACGTAGCCGTCAGTGCCCCTCCGGCCGCTGGCGACCTCTCTTGACCTTTCAGTCCTGCCCCTGTTCTCTGTTAGCTCTCCCTGCCCGTCGGTCTCTTGCCTCTCTCTGAGCCCGCAGGCCCGTGGCGCCCATAGCTGGGGGGGAACTGACACCTCCACGTTTGAGGCCAGGCCTGGCGGAGCAGACACCCGGGAGCTGGTTCATGCGCGTGGGTTCATGCGCGTGTCTGGCTTTGCCGGGTCCACCTTGCTGGGTCCTTCCCCCAGAGCACTTCCCGGTGCCCACGAAACCGTCCCTTTGTCCAGCTCTCGGGTCCCCGGGGAGCCTCGGGCCCTGTCCTGTTGCCTCCCCCTGGCCGCCCTCCCGCAGCAGGAACATCCCCTGGTCCTGGCCTGCCAGCTGCTCCGCGCTCCGTCCTCGCCCGTGAGCCCTGCCGCCGTCTCTGCAGCCAGTCCCGGCCCGCAGGGGGGCGAAGCCGAGTCGCTCCGAGCCTGAACATCCAGTCCCCGTCCTCGGTAGACAAGGGCGTCACAGCACAGAGCGGGGCAAGAGCCAGAGAGGGGCACGGGCACGTGCTCCCTGTCACCCCCCTGGCCAGGCGCCGTCCTCACCCCCGTGTTGTTCCCGCTGGGCACTGGGCCAGGAGTGAACCCTGAGCACTTCCCAGTGAGAGCCCAAGCACCAAATCAGGAGTAAGCCCTGAGCACTTCCCAATGAGAACTTGAGAACCAAGTCAGGAGTGAGCCCTGAGTACGCCCAGAGAGCCTGAGCACTGGGCCAGGAGTGAGCCCTGAGCACTACCCAGTGAGAGCCTGAGCACTGGGCCAGGAGTGAGCCCTGAGCACTACCCAGTGAGAGCCTGAGCACTGGGCCAGGAGTGAACCCTGAGCACTGCCCAGTGAGAACCTGAGCACCAAGTCAGGAGTGAGCCCTGAGCACTGCCCAGTGAGAACCTGAGCACCAAGTCAGGAGTGAGCCCTGAACACTTCCCAGTGAGAGCCTGAGCACTGGGACAGGAGTGAGCCCTGAGCACTGCCCAGTGAGAACCTGAGCACCAAGTCAGGAGTAAGCCCTGAGCACTGCCCAGTGAGAACCTGAGCACCAAGTCAGGAGTGAGCCCTGAGTACGCCCAGAGAGCCTGAGCACTGGGCCAGGAGTGAGCCCGGAGGACAGCCAGGTGGGGCCACGCTGCCCCCCCAGAGCCGTGGCCCCATGAGTCCTGGGGCTCAGTGTGCGTCTTCAGCAGACGGGGTGCTGAACACAGTTTCCTTTTCTTACTGAGTCTGACATCGGGCGGGGGTCCCGAGTGCTGCTCCGAGCCCCCAGAAGCCCCAGACTCAGCCTGCCGGGTCGGGGACCACTCGGGCTCCTGCTTAACCCCACCCTGCCGGGGTCGGCCCAGCTCCCGCCCCCACCCCAGCCCCCGACTCAGATTCTCTCAGTCTCCACCCGGGGGCGTGTTGGCACGCGAAGGCCCGGCCCTCCCGCCCTCGGAGTGTCCCCGACGCCGCCCCACGGGGTCTCCTCGCCCACCCCCAGCACTGGAAGCCAGGAACAGCCTTCAGCCGGACTCCGGCACCCATGGGTGAAGGCTGTGCCCGCTGCGGCCTGGGGTGAGGCCTCAGAGCCCGTCCTGGGAGGGCAGCGGGTCCCGGGCGGGGCTTCCTGGGCACGGGCACTGTGTCTAGAGAAGGACGCGTGGGGGAAGACACGCGCTTTCGGCGTTGGAGCAAATCACCTTTGTTTTGCTTTGATTCACACCCTGGGCTGTAGGGCGGGTCCTGCCCAGTGCTCAGGGATCCTCCCTGCAGTGCTCAGGGGACGAGCCGTGTCCGTCCCTGGGCTTCCTCCCCCGCCACTGAGCACACGACCCTCAGGGACAGACGGACACGCGCTGGCATCGAGCAGCAGCCTCGGGGACCAAGAGTCGGTCACACCGAGGGGCCCGGCCATGGCCAGACCTGCACTCGCCACACGCCAGACATGAAGCGCCCGGTTTGCTGAGCGCGGGCCGCGGACACGCCCAGCTGTCCCGGGGAGGCAGAGAGCGCTGGAAGCTCCCGCGTCCCGTGTCTCGGCCCAGGGCCAGGGTGGGGCCCGAGGGGCCGCTGAGAGCTGCCCGGAGGACGCCGGCTGAGCCTCAGTGAACGCCCCACTGCAGACGGGAGCGGGGTGGATTCTCCTTGGATGATCTCCTTGGATGGATTCTTCTTCAACTACCCAGAAACCAGGGAAGTTGGTGAATTCCCAGCCCCCTTTCTCCTCTGGAACCCGCAGCCGGGCCTGGGGCGCAGGGAACGCTCTGGGAGCCTCGGGCAGCCCTGAGGTGCTCAGCGATCGCCGTGGGACCGCGTGCTCAGAGCAGCCGCCACATCTAAGCACAAGAGTCGCCCAGCACTAAACACAGTGCACCTGTCTCCCCACCGCGGGCTTCCGAGGAAACTTCCCGACTGACTGACCCGGGCGAGCCACGCCGCGCCCCCCATCAGCACCCCCAGCTCTGCCCTGGGCAAGCACGGACTCTGGTGGGGGGTAAGGTCACCAGCCCGGGGGTGCGTACCGTGGGAGAAGACGAGGGCTCGGGAGGACGCAGGGCAAAGGTCCTTGCTTGGGGCTGCGTCTGGGCCCAGCGCCAGGATGCACTGTGTTCTATTCGGAGGACGCACTGTGTTCTGTTCGGAGGACGACCAGCCTTGTCATGAGCACCTGGCTCTGGCCGCGGGCTCCGTCCCCGCTTTGCCTCTGTCCGGTTAAAGAGCATCTTGTTTCCATCCGAAATCACTTTCCACCCAGTCGCCCGGCGCTGGCCAGGCCCGCTGAAGGCCGCTCCCTGCTGGCCCGCGGGGGACGGGAAACGGCCCTTCGAGCCTCCAGGGGGCAGGGGGTATTCCCGGCGCTGCTGTTGCTGTGACCTTGAGGAGCTGACCCCTGTGTCAGGTATTTCCAGGGACAATGTGTGGTGCGTACGCGTCTGACCCCTGCAGAGAGCTGAGCTCCCCCGTGGGCCCCAAGCATCCGACAAAACACAAAGTTCTCCTTTGCCCCTAGGTGCAAGGGAGAGTGAGCATAGGTGCCCCTCAGCGGGGGGGCGGTGCCTGGGCACCCGGTCCAGCGGGGAGGTACCTGGCGTCTGGGGGGGCTGCGGATTCCTGGATTCCCGGCAACCCTTTGCCTTTGGAGACACAAGGGCCCCTTTCATTCCCGAGATGCTTTTCCTGTGATGTGCTCCTCTGAGGAATATTATTATGCTAATTTCCCTGGTGGTTTTGTTTCCAAAATTAGGAGGCCGAATTCAAGGAGGGCGGAGGCTCCCGGCTCCCCACCGGCCGCTAGGGTGCTCCATCGCCCCGGCCGCCCGCCCGTGGGGTCCTCTGTCTGCCCGGAGCCCGGGAAGGGCTGCTTCCTTCCGGCCGGGTGGGCATGCGGGAAAGACGCGGGCGTGACAGGAGCGCGGCTTCTTCCTGATGCAGGGCATCCATAACGTATGAGAGAAACAAGAAGAGATGTTGACAAAAAGTACAAAAGAGTCTTGCTTAGCCCGGAGTAGATGATCAAAACCCCATTTGATTAGAAAAATAAGCTTCCCAGAGAGGCCACTTAGCTGACCACTGCCTGGTGGCTCCGGCCGCGTGCCGTGCCGGTGAGGGGCAGCCAGGCTCTGCTCTCCGCTGTGGCAGTCACCTGATTCTCTCCCGAGTGACGGCGTCTCTGAGCCAGAGGACTGTCTTTCCCAGGGTGTTCTGCTCTGCGGGGCTGTTGGAAGAGGAATTCTGCTAGAAGCCTTGTTAGACGCCCCATAAAGCGGGAAGGGGGGAGTGTAACGCCTCCTGCCGGGGCTCAGGGCGCCCGCACCCCCGCTGCCCCTCACCTGCTCATCTGGCTTGTCCCCCGACGCCAGACAGACCCAGCAGACGTCCGCACATTCTTCCCCTGTCCCTCACAAGCAGTAGACGTACCATGTGTGTGCGTGTGTGCATATGTGTGCATGTGTATGTGTGTATGTGAATGTGCATATGTGCAGTGTGTGTATATGTGTGCATTTGTGTGTGCATGTGTGTGGTGTGTATGTGTGCGTATGTGTATATGTGCATGTGTGTATGTGCGCGTGTGTGCATGTGTGTATATGTGGATGTGCATGTGTGTACATGTATGTGTGTGCGTTTATGTATACATGTGTGTGCGTGTGTGTGCATGTGTGCATGTGCATGTGTGTATTTGTGTGCCTGTGTGTGCACGTGTATATATGTGTGCGTGTTTGTGTGTGTTTGTGTGTGCATGTGTTTGTGTTTGTGTATGTGTGTATGTGTGCTCACGCGTGTGTGCATGTGTGTGTGCATGTATGTGTGTGTGTGTGTGTGTGTGTGTGTGTGTGTGTGTGTGGTGCTGGGATCGAGCCCAGAGCCTCCTCCCTGAGGACAGCTCTCCCTGAGCCAGCAGCCCGGGGATGTATCCAGCCCCTTTATCGGGACACGGAGACTTCGGCAGGGCAGCTGCCGCCCGAGGCTGTGGCAGGAGCATCTCTCCTCACCCCTGCCCTAAGCCCCCGGGCTCTGCCGGGCGCCCGACACCAGCCAGCACACAGAGAACCCCTCCAGCCCGGCGGGGGCGGGGGGCGCACCCGGAGCGGTGTCCGCAGGACAGAGACCAAGAGCAGCCCCGCCAGACGCATGCCCAGTGGCCAGGTGCCCAGAATGTGGCCCAGGCAGCCTGGAAGCTGCCACCGGGGTTTGACAGGGGCCTCGGCCCACCTGGGGCCCCTCCGGGCGTCTCGTGAGCCCCAGCCTGGGGTGGGAGAGCGAGCCCGCCTGGAGTCTGAACGCAGACGGGGCGTCTGCCTGGCCCCGGGGCTCTGCTGGGGGCTCGGGGACAGGGTGCGGAGGGTGGGCACCCCTCAGCCTCAGGGCGCGCCGCCCCTCCTGCTGTGCGTTCTGACCCTCTTTTCTTTTTTTGCTTTTTGGGCCACACCTGGCGATGCTCAGGGGTTCCTCCCGGCTCAGCACTCAGGAATCACCCCTGGCGGTGCTTGGGGGACCATACGGGATGCTGGGAATCGAACCCGGGTCAGCCATGTGCAAGGCAAACGCCCTCCCTGCTGTGCTATCGCTCCAGCCCCATTTTTTTTTTTTTTACTTTTTGGGCTTCTGACTGTCCTGACCAGTCACGTGTCACTGATTTTCCGTCTGAGCGGTCAGTGCCAGCAGGAGGAGGGGTCAGCCCGGCCGTGCAGTGACAGCCCGGGCCCAGCGGGGTCCCTGCCCACAGGACAGTGTGGGCACCTGCCTGGAGGGGACAGTCTCGTCCACACTGACCAGCCCAGAGGCCGGCCTCGAGGGGGGAGCAGGGAATAGGAGCGAAGAGCCCAGCCTGGCCCGCGCACCCAGGCCTGCCCCCGTGTGTGTTGTTGGGGGGTCAGTCCTGCCGGCTCCTTCCCTCTCTGGGCTGCAGCTTAGTTTGTGTTGTTTTGAGCCACACCCAGCAGTGCTCAGGGCGTGCTTTACTCCTGACTCTGTGCTCAGGAATCATTCCTGCTGGTGCTCTGGGGTGCCGGGGTCAAACCTGGCTCTCGCACACGCAGGGCAAACAGCTTGTCAGCTGTGTTCTCTCCCCCTCCCCCCTCTCTCCTTCTCCTTCCCCGTCTCTCTCCCTCTCCCTCTTTCCCTCTCCCCCTCTCTCCCTCTCCCTCCCTCCCCCCTCCCCCTCACTCTCTCTCCTTCTCCTTCCCCGTCTCTCTCCCCCTCCCTCTTTCCCTCTCTCCCTCTCTCCCTCCCTCTCCCCCCTCTCCCTCTCTCCCTCTCCCTCCTTACCCCCTCCCCCCTCTCTCTCCCTCTCTCTGTGACTTGGGGTCACCTGTGGTGGTGTTCAGAACTTATTCCTGGGTCTGTGCTCCGGGATCGTCACTGGCAGGCTTGGGGACCCTGAGTGCTGCCAGGGACGGAGCTGGGTTGGCTGCGTGGAGGACGAGCACCCTGGCTTCTGAGTGTCACTCCAGCCTCTTTCCTTGTGCTTGTTTATATTGGGGTCCTGTGATTTATGGACTGGAGTGATAGCACAGCGGGGAGGGCGCTTGCCTTACATGCGGCCGACCTGGGTTCGATTCCTCCACCCCTCTCGGAGAGCCCGGCAAGCTACCGAGAGTATCCTGCTCACACGGCAGAGCCTGGCAAGCTCCCTATGGCGTATTCGATATGCCAAACACAGTCACAACAAGTCTCACAGTGGAGATGTTACAGGTGCCCAATGGAGCAAATCGATGAACAACGGGACAGTGCTACAGTGATACAGAGATTCACACACTATTAATGAGGAATTCCGGCATACACCATTCCGTTCCCCCCACGGGCCAACCAGGAAGCACTCACCTTCACCCGGCCCCCATCCCCCTCCTCCCCCCGGGTAAACTCCGTTCTGTGGACCAGCTTCCCAGTTCTGTCTCTGCTGCTGCTCTCTCACTGTCTTCCTGGCCCCTGTTCTGTGCCTGCCCCCGCCTGGCTCCCGTCCCACCCAGGGCAGCCGGCCTCGCCCCTCCGCCCTCCCCGCCCTGCACAGCCGTGCCCGAGCCCCCACCAGCGCAGGCGGGCATGCGGGCCGTTCCCTGCCCCCGATGCTGTGCCAGGGCCGCGATGGTCACCGGGGACGTGCCGGGGAGACGCCCAGAGCTGCTGTGGCTGCCTCCTCCCGGGGCACCTGGAGAAAATAATCTCTCGTAAACTGTGTTTCAGGCTTTGAGACGAACTTGAACCTGAGCAGCGGAGGTGACTCTGGCGCGCCCGAGCTGGGCCCGGAGACCCGGGACAGGAACGCCAACAACCGCGGCCTGGCCCTGTCCAACGCGCTGCCCGAGACCTTCGCCGCCGAGAACGGCAACTCCGTGGCCAACGGTGAGTGTGGCCGAGCGGGCCGGGAAGGCGGGGCCTGTCTCTGCCTCTCAGCGGGCAGGGGTCCGCGGCCTGGCGGGGCACTCTGGAGGTCCCGAGTGTTGGGCCTGCAGAGCCGCCGGGCCAGAGCGGGGGTCTCAGCCCTCGGCAGGGCGGAGGCGAAGGATGCTGGGAGCGGGTGTTGCGTCGGGCCGGGTTTGCATCCAGTATCAGGAGGCTGCTCCTATGGCAGTGCTCACACCCCCGGCAGCCCAGCCCACACGGACAGCCCTCCCCATGCCTGGGGGCCGCCACGAGCCGGCTCACTCTTGTCTGTCACAGTAGCGGCCTTGGGCAGCACTCCTGCCGTGCTCGGGGGGGGGGGGGGGGGTGGGCCCGGAGCCCGGGGACCAGTGAGAGGCCCACGTGCTGGAGCCTCCCCCGGGGCCAGGCTGTGAGGTGGACGAGGGACGGGGTTCGGAGGCACGCGTGGTAGCCGGCTGCTCGCCCCTGCTGCGTGGGGGACCAGCGGCAGGACAGGGAAGCCACAGAGCCGTGTCGGGTGGGAAACTACAGCTGCAGAACTCAGGAGAGGACGAGTCTGAAGTCAGCTAAACTCGGTTGTTTAGAAGCAAACAGAAGAAACGGCCCCCCGGGAAAAGGGGGATGGGGCCAGGGAACCCTCCAGGAAGAATTCGGAGAAACAGGGAAGGAGGACGGACATTCCGGGAAATGGGCTGGAGTCTCGGAACTCTCAGGAGAGCATCTGTGGGCGAGGAGCAAAAAGCGTTTGGTGGGAAATGTGGGTGGATTTTCCAATCGAAAGTAGCCAGAAACATGGGGCTGGAGCGATAGCACAGCGGGGAGGGCGTTTGCCTTGCACGCGGCCGACCCGAGTTCAATTCCCAGCATCCCATAGGGTCCCCAAGCACTGCCGGGACTAATTCCTGAGTGCAGAGCCAGGAGTGACCCCTGTGCATCGCCGGGTGTGACCCCAAAAAAAAGCCAAAAAAAAAAAAAGAGAGAGAAAGTAGCCAGAAACAGACCGTGCGTGTCTCCGGGAGCTCAGAGCACGTGTCCTGGCCGCGGTCCTGCTGCTGGGGACCGCACACATGTGATGGCTCGTGCACGACATCTCAAAGGCGCATGGAGTCGGGGCCACCTGGAGCCAGAGATACGGAAGAGGTCCCTCCCCGGGGACCCGGTGGTGCTGTAACACCAGCCCTGGATCTTGGGGCTCGCGTCCCCGAGGGGCTGACGTCAGGTTCCCGTGGGTGGGGCGGGAACAGCGCCTTAGGTACTGGCTCTTCGTGCCCTAGCTCCCGCGGGTGCGACTCTGCGGGCCCAAGCGTGCGGCATATCTGCATCCTCGTGTCCGAGCCCCTGCACGCGTGGTCCAGGGGACGACCAACGGGATCACAAACGCAAACGAGGGGCTTTCACGGGCCTTTGCTCACGGCTCTCTGCCTTCAGGGCCAAGGCTAGGATTTCCTCCTTCCTTTTTTTTAAAAAATTTTTATTTTATTTTCATAAAGGTGTTTACAGTAGCTCATTACAGGTAATATTCAAGCACCAATCCCACCACCAGGCACCTTCCCCCCACCGTAAGAGGAACGTGCGTGATGATGGTTGGGTTTCATCCTGAGCCGTTTAGGAGATTACAAGTATATAGGTTAAACTCAAGCAAACGTGTGCTACTTTGGGTACGTCAGTGGGCTGCAGTACAAGAGGTTCGGGACATTCTGAGTCACTCTCTCCCAGGAGCTTTATTTCATAGTCTCTGGGTCTTGGCCATTGATAAGATTATATGGCGTCGGGGGCAGTTTGTGGGTGTGACTGCCAAGCTACAGGAAAACTGGGGACCTGGGGGGAGGAGGCCCAGTCTCGTTCTGAGTAAACTTGGAGATCTCAGTCACAGGTCCCACTTACCTGGGTTTTTCTGCAGGTTCCCTCATAGCTGAGGCTCATCGAAGCCTGTGGACCGTGGCCTTGAGCGTGGCTGTGTAGTTGGGTTCTGGAGGGTTTTGGCTGTCAGGGTTTGGCTGGGGCGGGGAGGAAAGCCCAACCTGCCCCCCTCCGAGTTACCCTGGTGAAGACAGCCTGGGCCACGGTCGGGACATTCTGTTGGATTCCTCCCTCTGTGAGGCGGGAGGGCCTGAATTCCTGGTCCCTGATCATCCTGGTCACTTGGTCGTTCCCAGGAGCTGGTGGCTGGCTCAGAAGATGCGGTTCCCAGACGGGATCATGAGTGTCCATCTGCCCGGACAGCTTGCCTGGCAGCTGGCTTCCCAGAGCATGTGCCTGGGCTGGAGGGGACCCGTCACACACCCTCCCAACTCCATCCTCACCGCGGGGGTCCCGCAGGGACGCCCCCCCAGAGGGCGGGCAGGGAGGGGGCGTCATCGCTGCAGCTGTATCCAGGTCACAGTGCGCGGGGCGGAATGCTCTGTCTGCAGACGTGGCTGCTTCAAGGGCAACAGACTGGGGGCACGAGAAAGTCAGTCATCTTATACGAGCTGCTCCCGGGCTGTTGCAGTCAGATCCTGGGAAGGAAAGACCCAGCGTGAACTTCAACAGCAGACACGGGCTCGGACCCAAAGAAGTCCTGGGCGTCGCCTGCTGTGGAAAGCCCTAGCAGCCGCCAGGGAGAACAAGGGAAGGGACGGCCAGTGGTGCCCCACGCCGGGGAGGAAGTTACATGCTGAAATAAAGTCAGCCGCCACCCAGAAGCCTGGAGGCCAGAGAACGTATCGTTAGGGTGAGGAGGAGTTAGGGTGCTTAGAGAGAAAATGAAAGTGGAATAACCAAGCGTGGGGAAACCCAGGAGTCTCGGATGCAGGAAGGAACGAAGAGGGGCAGAGCCAGAGGCTGAGGTGGAGAGAATGGGCAGAGATGTCCCGGGCTGGGGTCTGGCAGAGCAGCGGGCGTGACAGAGGTCACGGTGCGGGCTGGAGCGATAGCACAGCGGGGAGGGTGTTCGCCTTGCAGGGGCTAACCGGGTTCGATTCCCAGCATCCCATAGGGTCCCCTGAGCACTGCCAGGAGTGATTCCTGAGTGCAGAGCAGGAGTAACCCCTGAGCATTGCCGGATGTGACCCAAAAAGCAAAACGACACACACAAAAATGTAACAGGTAACGGCACAAAGGAAACAGCCACAGATGATCACCAATAGCACCCGGAGGAGCACTGAGCAGCAGAGATACCCACCCATCCACAGGCAGGATGGAGCGAGGCCCCTCGGGGATATCTGGAAGGGAAGACTTCCTACTTAGACACGATGAATGAGTGTGGGAACCGTTCCTCTGGCTCCACTAAACCTCAAGGGCTTACGCTTAGTGCAAATCAAAATTAGAGATACACCGAGTTAATAAGCAGTTTTACAGTCTAAGACCTCTGAAAGACTGCTGATGTAAACTTCAGGACTCCGAGCGTCTGCATGGAGCGGGATGAAGAGGAAAGGACGCATTAGAGAACTCTCGGAAAACAAGAAGCATTCCTAGCACTTGAAACCATAGATCACACCTCGAAAGAGCCAGCAGAGTACAGGGGAATGAACCACAAGCTCTTCTTTTTTTTTTTTTTTTTTTTTTACTGTTTTTTTTTCTTTTATTTTTTTTTATTTATTTTTTTTTTTACAATTTATTTATTTTTAATTAGAGAATCACCGTGAGGGTACAGTTACAGATTTATACACTTTTGTGCTTATACTTCCCTCATACAAAGTTCGGGAACCCATCCCTTCACCAGTGCCCATTCTCCACCACCCGTAAACCCGGCGTCCCTCCCACCCTCCCCACTCCCATCTCCCCCCCACCCCACCCTGCCACTGTGGCAGGGCATTCCCTTCTGTTCTCTCTCTCTAATTAGCTGTTGTGGTTTGCAATAAAGGTGTTGAGTGGCCGCTGTGTTCAGTCTCTAGCCCTCATTCAGCCCGCAACTCCTTTCCCCCACATGGCCTTCAACTACAATGTAGTTGGTGATCGCTTCTCTGAGTTGCCCTTTCCCCGGAACGTGAGGCCAGCCGCGAAGCCATGGGGTCAACCTCCTGGTACTTATTTCTACGGTTCTTGGGTATTAGTCTCCCACTCTGATATTCTATATACCATAGATGAGTGCAGTCTTTCTATGTCTGTCTCTCTCTTTCTGACTCATTTCACTCAGCATGAAACTTTTCATGCCCATCCACTTAACTACAAAATTCTTGACTTCCTTTTTTCTAACAGCTGCATAGTATTCCATTGTATAGATGTACCAAAGTTTCCTCAACCAGTCATCCGTTTTGGGGCATTCGGGTTTTTTCCAGATTCTGGCTATTGTAAACAGTGCTGCGATGAACATACATGTGCAGATGTTGTTTCGATTGTACTTTTTTGCCTCTCTGGGATATATTCCCAGCAGTGGTATTGCTGGGTCAAATGGGAGCTCAACCTCTAGTTTTCTGAGAGTCGTCCATACTGTTTTCCAAAAGGGCTGAACTAGCCGGCATTCCCACCAGCAGTGTAGAAGGGTCCCTTTCTCCCCACATCCTCTCCAACAGCGGTTGCTTTTGTTCTTTTGGATGTGTGCCAGTCTCTGTGGTGTGAGGTGGTATCTCATGGTTGTTTTGATCTGCATCTCTCTGATGATTAGTGATGCAGAGCACTTTTTCATGTGCCTTTTGGCCATTCGTATTTCTTCCTTGGTAAAGTTTCTGTTCATTTCTTCGCCCCATTTTTTGATGGGGTTGGATGTTTTCTTCTTGTAGAGTTCAACCAGTGCTTTATATACCATTGATATCAACCCCTTATCTGATGGGTATGAACCACAAGCTCTTCTTAACTAATTACCTTGAAGTTATGGTGGGTGGGGTCCCATGGCGAGCCCCATCGGTGCACAAAGACACCGTGCAGATTCTACTGCAAAGGAAGAAATGCCGGAGGCCAGCAGTATTCTAGAAATATCGAGAGCTATCAGTCAGAACACCGAGAAATGCAGGGAAAGATGCTACGAAAGATAAGAACGTGAGTTACTAAGATACAAAGCCGGCAACCAAGCTAACAGCTGTTCTTGGGGGGGGGGACAGAGAATATTTAAAAAACTAACAGAACTGATAATTCTCTGCTTTGGGGGGGTTCACACCCAGCGATTCACAGAGCCTTGCACTCAGAAATTTCTCCTGGTGGTGCTCAGGGGACCATCTGGGATGCTGGGAATCAAACCCGGGTCTGCTGCATGCAAGGCAAACGCCCTACCCATTGTACTATCACTCCAGCCCCAAACTAATCATTTTCATGGAATGATGATAAAGAATGTGGCATAAATGGCCATTTTTTGAGGTGAACAGAGGACAACCTCTATAGATCACGCAGAAATATAAAAATAATAATAGTGTGTTATAAATTTTTTTTCTCAAAGCAAAAAAGTGGATTTAGATTGAAATAATACATTCTCAATAAAAGACTCACTAAAAAAAGAGGGGGTGGGAAAGCTAAATATTAAAGGCTATTAAAGCTAAATATTAAATTAACTGAATTTTTATTATAATGCATTTCCGCATAGAAAACTTCTGTTACAAATGACTTCTAGTCAATTCTTTTGAAATTCCGAGAATGAAAAATTCCCATGTTACACGGACTCTTCCTGAAACTAGGACTAAAGGGAAGGAGAAAGACTGTCCTCATCTGCCTAAATAGTTGCTGGATTTATGGCAGAACTGTCGCGGGAAGCCTGGGGAGAGGGACGGGGGGATGTAGGGGGAGAGGGAGGGGGGAGGGAGGGGGGAGGGAGGTCGTTCTTACAGGGGGGGGAGAGGGGGAAACGAAACGGGCCTCGAGCTACACGCAGAGTAATCCCTGGCAGATTATGGGTCTGGGTGTCTGTGAAATAATGAAACTGATAGAAGAAAACAGGAGGAAACCGTTTTTCCCCCTGAGGCGAGAAGAGAGTGAGGCCTCGAACAGGCTCGGGGGCTGTTCGCCAGGAGGGACGTGTCTCTTCCTTCAGGGAAGAGCCTTGGCCGTACCGGGCCTCAGAGGGTCTTCAGACGTCCTTCAGTTTTTTTCCCCAGTTTGAGGAGCCCAGTGCGGCGCCGTGATGGGTCAGAGGGACCACACACTGGCTGGCTGCCGAGACAGTCGCGGCCCTAACCCCGCCCCGAAACAGGACCGGAGGGGACAGCAGGAAGGGGGGCTTCAGGAAGAAGGGGGGCTGACCTCGCACCTCGCATGCACCCCGCCCGACTCAGCCCTAGCGGCCCCTGGGGTCCCCGGGGTGAACCCTGAGCAGCTGGGGCGGGGGTGGGGGCGCCCAGCCCCCACCAACACTCTGGCCTCTTGCAGACCCAGCACCCCCCAACCCGGTTCTCTGCCCCAGAGGCTGAGACTGCAGAGGCAGGATGAGCGGTGGGCGGCCAGGTGCGGGCAGCGGCTGGACACTCCCGAAGGCTCCGGGCAGCACCGGGCCCGCGCAGGGAGGGTGTTCCTTTGGCACTCCGAAAAGTAAAAATAAAAACGGGATTTTTTTCCCCCTCGTTTTAATCACAGACTCAGAGGAAGCCCCAAAGTGTTCATGACTCATCCCTCGCCCTATTAAGTAGCACTTGAATGTGATAATTAGAAGCGTTCCACACCTAAACCAGAGCGCCTTGGCACCGCGGAAGGGGGGCAGCAGTCAGAGGCTTTCTGACGCCAGTGGAGACTTCTCGGAAATGAAGTGCGACTCCCGGCGAAGATTGGGAGGTCGGGACCGGCAGGCGGCGAGTTCGGGGTGTTGTCATCCCCCCATGTGTTGTAGTGTGTGTGTATCTGCTCTACACACGGGCACGGGCAGGTTATGGGACTTCCACGCGGCCCGTGTAACAGTCTGGAAAGGCGGGAAACAGTAACACGTGCCCCACCAACCCCGTGTCTCAAACGCTCTCCGCGTATCTGATTCTCCACTTGCGACTCGGCTGCTGCGGTGTAGACAGACAGCTGCTCCAGCCCAGATTCTGTTTGTGCATCTGTGGCTTCCGTGGTGGACCTGGCCCCTGGCAGGTGTCGGCGTTCCCGATACTCCGTCCCAGCTGCCCGCGGCTCCTGGGCAGCTGCCCTCGGGGCTACTGTGCGCATCAAAAGCGTTTTCAGTCATTTGCACACTGGACCCGTCCCGGCCTCGTCCCTTCCCGTGCCCCCACCAGCTACCCCCTAGTCTCCTGCCACGGCCCCCACTGGTGTGTGAGGGGTTGTTTGGGCCGTATCTGACAGTGCTCAGGGCTAACCCCAGGCTCTGTGCTCAGGGGTCTCCCTTGGAGGGGCCGTGGGGACCACAGGCGATGCAGGGGTTGAACCCGGAGCCGTGAGCGAGGCAGGTGCCTCCTGGCCGTGCTCTCCCCGCCCCTCCATGTCTCTATGACCATATCCGTGGCCCCGGGAAATCCTGGGGGCCAGAGGGGCATTACAGCCCCCCCCCCCCACCGTGAGAGGCAGTGAGAGCCCTTGAACTCCCTGGAAATAACCAGGGCATGGTGATGGATATTGTCATTATCTCCCAAGTTTCCACTTATCAGAGAACATTTGCATATTTACTGACCAACGTGATTACAAAACAGATCACAACGTCACAAGCTTTTGTTAAACTGACCACGCTCTCGGGTGAGGGCCAGAAATGTGCTTAAGCAGAAACCCAGAGATCCCTTCTTTCCATGAAAGAGATTACCTCCTAAGGTCTTGGATAAGAATTATTTGCAGAGGAAAAAATAGCAAAGCGTTGTTTTTCCTTACACCGAGGCTGGCATTTTCCGAAATATTAAAAGCGGTATTTGAATCACAGCAATGGCCAGAAATGTGTGACACAGTAGTTTTGCAAAATCATGTATTTCACGGAGTTTGCAGATGTCTGATAAGAAGTTAATTGATTCCTTCTGACAGCCATTTTGGAGGATTTAAGGACAGTAACAAATGAAAAGGGAATTTAAGATGTTAGACTACTGGGAGGTGAAGATGCTGAGATCATTTGCCCCTCGCTTGTGCTAAAGTCTTGTTCTCTGGCTCACCTGATATGAATGCATACTCTACCACACAGAAAGAGAAAGTAGAAACTTCCCTTCTCCAAAATATCTAACTTGCTGCCTCAAACGGGCACAAGAATAGCTTGGGAAATGGTGGTAGCAAATTAATATTTAAAAAACGAACCTATTCTAAAATCAAAATTAAACTGAAACCAACAGAATAAACCAAAAAAAAACCTACTTTAGACTACAATAATGGCATTTTTGTGGACTGTGTTCCCTGAAATTAATAATTAATAGTATAAATTAAACCTCTTGGACAGTCGGCATTTTAGGCTTCCGCCTGTAAACAATAATTCGTTCAACCCCAGGACACAGTTCTGTGCCTAGAATGCTGTTGCCGCAGGTTTTAAAGTTGGTCGTGAGTCGTTATGCAGCGAAGACCTGGGAAAAGGTCAAGAGTTGTGTCCAGGAAAGGAAAATCACGTGAGTTTGGAGTTCAGCCTTTCAAAGCCGCTTTCCATGTGTGTTTGTCCACTTTCGTGAACACCGAGAGTGCCCGTCTCCTGGGCCTTTGGCGTAGTTACCACCATCTCCGGCACGAGGCCGGGCAGCCCGGGCACACAGCAGGCGTTTTATTGAATCAACGCTGAGTGCCACACAGAGCGCAGGCGGGTGCCACCTCTGTGCCATGCAGACCCAAGGGACAGGGTCCCCCAGAACACAGGATACACACGGAGCAAATCACGCAAACAGCCGTGATACATACATGGCACAGAGGTTTCTGAGGCTCCTGGCCACTGACCAGCGGCCCATGTCACGAGCTCGTGGACGTCCCAACTTAAAGTGTGGAAGGGAAGCAGGGCTGGAATAACATGCAGTTCTAGTTGAATCAGAAATAGCGTTATTTTCTAGGAAACAATTTCTCTTTTGAATGCCAGTATCTGCGTGCTACCTCTGCTTCCCAGAAATAATTATCTGTTTGCTCATTTGCTGAAATATAGTTATGTGTGGGTAATTATAGCTATCACTTACTTTAATTGCCATCCTTTTGCTGATGTGAGCACAGACTTAGATCTTTTTTTGTATACTTAATTATTCCCTGGACTTGTGGTTATTTATCATTAGATTAGAGAAGAGTTTTTAGTGTTAGAATGCTTTAGTTATATCCAACAAAATATTGTGAATTTAAAGATGCTTCTTTTGTAGGGAACCACAGATATAAAAAATTCATAAGAAGACCATTTTATGTTCAGTTTGATTTTCTCTCCTGCTTGAATGTACATTTTATTGCTGAACATCAGAAAAATAGCAATTAGAGAAAACAACCGTTGCATTTGGCTTTATGTTTATCATCCTGTGGAGACTGCTTCCCTGTAAAATGGGTGCTGTGTTCACCCCGGGTGCGGGGTACAGGTTATCCGCCATGATGGAGGGCTTTTGTGGGGGTCCCCCGGCGGGGGCCGTTTCAGAGCCCGAGGCTCTGGGCTTGCCAATAGACGGAGACCCTGAAGCTCCGGCCGCCCGGTCCTGGCCCAGGCAGCGTGGTGTCCGCTCCAAGTCAGGCCCGGGCCAGCAACCACAGTGAGCCGGGGTGAGTCCGTGAAACGTAGTTATTGGGGCTGGAGTGAGAGCACAGCGGGGAGGGCGCTTGCCTCGCACACGGCCAACCCGGCTTCAATTCCCAGCATCCCATAGGGTCCCCCGAGCACCGCCAGGGGTGATTCCTGAGTGCAGAGCCAGGAGGAACCCCTGCGCATCTCCGGGTGTGACCCAAAAAGGAAGGAAAGAAAAGAAACGTAGTTCAAGTACCCTCCCCTGGGGGTCTGTGCTGGGAACCTCCCGGAGCCTTTGGGTCTGGAGCCGAGAGCCGCCGGCAGAGCTCAGCCCGGCACGGGGACTCGTGTGCGGTCATGGGTTTGTGGCTGCGGATCGCAGCACCGGGGAAGCCCCTCCAAGGGTCAGAAGTCAGTGAAGATCCGCCCCCCTCCCGGGCCCTCGGAGCTGGGTCCTCGCTGCCGTCGGGGCCCCTGTGCCCACCAGCTGCCCGTCAGGCGCCCGCGCTCCCCACAGCCACGTGCTCCTGCCACGGAGGCCACGGCGGTCTCTCTCGCTCCTGTTCTCCCCCCGAGTGGGGGCGTCCAAGGCCCTCCCTGCGCTCGGCTCGGAGCGGGGTCTGCCCAGCCTGCATCCGAGCCGCCGCTTCTCTGAGTGCCTGTTTCTGGGGGGAGCTGCTGCGGGAGGGGGGGAACCGCCGGTGTCCGGGTGCGTCCGCAAACCCGGCAAGCCCCAGGTCACCGCACACGCGTGCCCGCCCGCCCCAGCCCTGCCACCCTCCCGCGCCCACGGCCGCTCTCCAGCCCCGCCCCAGGCCCATGCGGACACTGCTGGCTGGCAGCTGACTCTCGGGTCAGACGCCCACTGGCCGCCCTGAGCCGCGTCCTGCCGCCCGCACTCACCCTCACGCTGGCCTGTAGCGGGTCCCGAGGGCGTTTCTGGGTGGGCGCGGTGGGTGTGCAGCCCTGGACCCGGTGTGGCCCCTGTGGCCCCTCTTTGTTCGCGAGCGGCTAGCCGCACCCGTTCCCACGCCCACGGTCATGCTCTCGCACGAGAGCCCCCTGGTTTCCCTCTGGGGGTCCCCGAGGACTCGGCCAACGGAGACTAAGAGGGTCTGAGGCAGAGGAGGGGGCACGGTGCCGCCTGCTTCGCCAAGACCCCACGTGAGAGAAGGACGTCGCGTGTGCCACGCATAGACCGGGCACATGCGGGGTGCAGGTGCAGAAACTGACGGTGCCGCCCAGACGAGGCCATCCCAGCCCTGGGAGGGGCGGGAGCTGGGGGCTGGGGGGCTCGGGGAGCCTCTGTTTGACTGGGCCGGAGGGCTCACAGGAAGGTGGGCAGGAGAGGAGCCGCCCCGCCCGGGCAGAGCCAGAGCGGGCACAGGAGCTGGCAGGAGAGGCCGGGCCAGGGACAGGCCGCCGGGCCGGGCACACTGCACGCCTGCAGGCAGGACGGTCACGGCGGGGGGCCCCAGGGCGGCCGCGGGCTGGTCCGGGTGGATTTCCATCTGGGCGTCTCGGGTGGGGCGGGAATGTGTTTCCGAGACGGACACAAGATGAGCCTGTGGGACGGCGCCAGCAACGCCCCCACCCCCGGGCTGCCGGGGCCCGAGTCCTAGGGCTTCTGTGGGCAGGGACGCCTGTGCCCACGCCTGCGGCGAGCCGAGGTGACTCGTGAGTGAGTGGGGAGCAGCCGAGGGGCCCATGCGGCCTCGTCCCATGCGCGGGGCTGGGCTGAGCGGGTGGCAAGAGCCAGGCCAGGTGGAGGACGCTGAGTCTGTGGCACGGGCACCGGGGTCCGAGGCCGGGAGGGCTCGCGAGGCCTGGGAAGCGGATGAAACATGGAGCTCTGACTTTGTCGCTCATGGAATGTTCTGGAACCTCAGTGGACAGACGGGGAATATGGCGCTTCTGGGCTTGCTGTCGGGACGGGCTCGTTCCTCTGAGGTCATCACGATCCTCTCGCGATCATCTCGGCCCACCTCTGGCTCAGCCATCGTTAGAGAGTAAATTGTGTCTAATCTTAATTTTTAAATCAGATAAACACGGCTTCTGCCTCCAGCGCCAAGAAGTCCAGGGTCTGTCTCTTCTTGTGCACTCCTTTCTTTTTCCTTTCCTTGTTTCTTACTTTTCTTTTTCTTTCCTTTCCTTTCCTTTTCTTTTCTTTTCTTTTCTTTTCTTTTCTTTTCTTTTCTTTTCTTTTCTTTTCTTTCCTTTCCTTTCCTTTTCTGTCTTTGTTTTCCTTGCCACCTGGGCTATGCCCAGCACTGCTCGAGGCTATTCCTGGCCCCTGCTCAGGAGTGACCTGGGCAGTGCTGGGTCCAGCCGGCCCTGCCCGCGCCCGGCCCCCCTCGCTGTCCCTGCGCGTCTCCCTCTGAGCTGCCGTGCGTGCTGGTCTCCACGGCTCCTGGGCGGTCTCTGTCCGGTGTTCGGTGTCCCCCGGAGTCTCTCTGGGAGGGACGCTGGGTGACCGTCCTCTTTTCCCGCAGGCTCCCTGGAGGAGGACAGGCTCTGCAGGCTGTCAACGGGCAGCCCAGCCATGACCTCGTTCCAGAGGCACCGAGAGAGTCCCACGGCTCAGGTAAGGCTGCCTGCTCTGCGGGGCCCCTCTGGCGGGGCGGGCTAAGGGCCGTGCTGCAGGTTCAGGCTGGGCTGGTGCTCTGGGGGGCTCGCCCGGGGCCCCTGCTCCGGGCCAGGCTCCACTGCACGGCACGGCACTGCCAGATTAGCTCGAGGCTCTTCGGCTTCAGGGCAAACTCTGGTTTCAGGAACTGCCGCCAAATGCCACTCGGGGCACCCGGTGCCTGTAAGATACTGCAGAGGGGGGGCTGGAGCAATACCACAGCGGGTAGGGCGTTTGCCTTGCATGCGGCTGACCCGGGTTCGATTCCCAGCATCCCATATGGTCCCCTGAGCACCGCCAGGGGTAATTCCTGAGTGCAGAGCCAGGAGTAACCCCTGTGCATCGCCGGGTGTGACCCAAAAAGCAAAAAAAAAAAAAAAAGATACTGCAGAGGGACGAGAGGGGGCGGGGCTGAGGCTGGCGGGGAGGGGGCAGGGCCAGGCACTGGCCAGGGAGGGGGCAGGGTCAGGCGCTGGCTGGGGAGGGGACAGGGTCAGGCGCTGGCGGGGGGGGCACAGGGCCAGGTGCTGCCCTTCCCGCTGCCATGCTATCTCGTCTCCGAGCACAGGCTCCCAGGCCCCTCCGAGAGGCCCCTCAGCAGGCTCCAGAGGAAGTCTGGGGCCCTGGGTGTGGCCTGGAAACAAATGCCTGAGCTCTGACGAGGTAGGCCAGAGAGATGGCGCGGGGACGCGGCGCCTGCCCTCGTGTGGCCCGTCAGATTCCCGGCACCACCATGGCCCCCACGCCGCCGGGAGTGATCCTCGAGCACAGAGGCGGGAGTCAGCCCTGCACACGGCTGGGTGCGGCCAACGTACAGCCATGGGAGCCTCTGTGTGTATTTACAGATGCCTCCGTGGGGCGCAGGGGGCCAGAGAGAGAGAGAGAAGGAGAGAGAGAAAAGGAGAGAGAAGGAGAGAGAGAAGGAGAGAGAGACAACGAGAGAGAAAAGAGAGAGAGAAGGAGAGAGAAGGAGAGAGAAGGAGAGGAGAGAGAGAAGGAGAGAAGAGAGGGAGAAGGAGAGAGAGAGAAGGAGAGAGAGACAACAAGAGAGAGAAAGGAGAGAGAGAAGGAGAGAAGAGAGGGAGGAGAGAGAGAGAAGGAGAGAGAGACAACAAGAGAGAGAAAGGAGGGAGAGAAGAGAGGGAGGAGAGAGAGGAGGAGAGAGAGAAGCAGAGAGAGAACAAGAGAGAAGGAGAGAAGACAGAGAAAGAAGAAGAGAAGGAGAGAGAGAAAGGAGAGAGAGAAGGAAAGAAGGAGAGAGAGAGAGCAGGATCTGTGGTGCTCGCTCTCTACACGGCTCACCAACCTCATGTCCAGAGCACCCTCGGGTGAGCCCTGAGCACAGAGCTAGGAGCAGCCCCTGAGCACTGCAGGCTGTCGGTGCAGAAGGGAACACGTCACCCGGGACCAGAGCAGAGCACCGCCCCCCGTGCTCCCGTCTCCCGGCCCTGGGCCAGAGGAACAGGAAGGACAGAGGGCGGCGTCCGGTGAGCCCGGGCAGGGGAGCCGTCTGCGGCCCCGCCCTGCCCATCTGCGACGGCCCCTCACAGACGGCCCCTGCCTGCCCGTCGAGCTCTGGGAGCGTTTCCATGTGTGCGAGACGACCCTCTTAACCACTCGTGAACCCCCACCTGCTGCTGTTTTCCCTGCGCCACTCCCTGCCCAGATGTTCCTAATGTGAAATTTCCAGGACGTTAGTCTACACGCTCTGCCACAGGGCCAGGCCTTCCTAGGGGGTGTTCCGTGTTCTCCCCCAAGATACGGACTGTGTGTGGGGGGGGGTCATGGCCTGCTCGCCACGGCTTTAGTTACTTTGTGAGGAGAGAATATGTCTGGATATAAAATTGGCCTAGTCCCTTTTCACTGATGCGGAGGAACGGTGTCGGGGGCACAGCTGGCCCCAGCCTGACTCCTCGGGCCTCGCCGAGCTCGGCGCCTGGCCGTGTGGAGCCAGCTGGCCAGGAGGGGCTTGGCGGCGCTTCCTCAGACCAGACTGCCACCGGCCCAGGGGCCCCGGGCTAGGTGAGGGTGGGAGCCCGGGCAGGCCGCGGCCACTTCTGAGCTGCGATGTTCTCAGTTGCCCGTTTCCACTCGGGTCCTGGTTTTCACGTCATCAGTGCCGACGCCCCCCCCCGCCGCGTCATGCCCCCCACACCCAGACACACGGGGGCTCGGGTTCTGCGGCCTTTGGCTCTGTGGCATCTGTGTCCCTCTCTGAGTCGCGTCACTCGTCCCATGTCATGGGGGTCTTGCTTCCTGGTTCCGGCCTCGCTGGCTCCCCCGCTCCTCCATGCTCCAGGCCGCGGCTCCCGGTGCTCTCGGTCTGTGCCGTGGCCTGGTTCTGTCCCTTAGAGCTAACGTGGCGTCGCCCGTGATTGAGACTCCGAGAGCGTGTGGCGTGTGTGCCGGGCGCACACGGGCGTGTCTGTCAGGGAAGCGCAGCACTGCCCCGGAGACACGGGCGCAGGGCCAGAGGAAGGAAATCCCGCCACTGTCTGCAGCCCGGAGGAGGAGGCAGCCCCAGCTGAGCCCGAGAAGGCCCCTGGGGCGGGGCTCTGCAGGGGCGGGTCAGGCGCAGGGGAGGGTCTCTGCAGAACAGCCAGCCAAGGCTCCCCTTTCTGTGCTCACAGTTACATCCTGTCTCCACTGGGCGGGAATAGCGTGTGGTCGGTCCGCAGTCCTTGGTTTTCCTGTGGGCATTTACCAGATTTCTCGCCCCAGTTCTTCGTATTCCTTCTGGGTTTTCCAAGGAGCAGAGAAGGCGGTTCCTCACATCTGCCTGCTTAAGTATTCATTGTAAGAAATCGCCCGTGGTCCCTGATGAAATCGTGGCTGCCCGCCCCCGGGACCTTAATAAATATCCAGTCGGGCCGCGGCCGCCAGTGAGGGCCCTAACCTAATCAATACACAATTGATCCGCACCAAGAAACAAATTGTTATGTGGTTTGTTTTACTGAAGCGTCCAAGAGGCCTTTTTGCAGCGTCACTCTCAGCAAGACGGGGGGGCCGAGGAGCAGCGCAGGCCGGGCGGGGCGGGAAGGGGGCCAGCAGCGCGGGTGGCCGGAAACAGACACCATCTCGGGAGCTGGGAACGTGCCCCGTGACCGAGCCTCACGCCGCAGCCTTCAGGAAACCGGGGGCCAACTCGCGGCTCCCTGGCCCCATGCAGGAGGAGAAGGTGCCGGAAGGACTGATGGCGGGAGTGAGGCCCCGAGGCCATCTCCTGCGTGGAGAGAGACCTGGGAAAGGAGCAACAAAATCAGATCCAGCTCGTGTCATAACCTCAGGCGTGTACATGTGTACACACACGCATGCATTCATGCACCTGCAGGTGTGTACGTATTTAGCTGGTAGAGAGGGCTCGGGGCCCTGTTTTCATCGTGAGGTCACTGAGCTTCATCGTGAGGAACATTTAACTTCAGGAGGATTAAAAGAAAGAGAAGAGTCTGAGCAGAATCATGTGTTCAGACAGAGGCCTGTCACCTGAGCAGAATCATGTGTTCAGACAGAGGCCTGTCACCTGCCCGCCAGCCCAGCAGCGCCCCCTGGGAAAGCCCACGTAGCCGGCGTGGTTGGAGCAGGGGCGAGGGGTGGGGAGCGGCAAATCAGCCAGCTTGAGAGTTCTGTTCATCTCATCCATTTGATGTATTTTATTTTGAGTAAGGAAAAGGAGGGGGTAGGTCTGAATCTCACATCTGCATCTACCTACATCTAATCTCATATCTGGTGCTCGCGTGTGTGGAAGGAGTGACGGTGTTTCAGATGGACTAAGGAGAGTGTGTGCGTCAGGCCGGGCCGTGGCCTGCAAGACGGCCGGTGCCCAGACCCTGCGGTCATCACCACGGTCATCATCATCTCTTTCCACTCCCCAGTGTTCGCATCTGACCGTGCGGATTTAGAGGGTCCGGGAGGGGCCAGGGAGATGGTGCCACGGGAGGGGCACTTGACTTGCACAACCTCTGACCTGGGTTTGTCCCCGACACCGCATGGTCCCCGGAAGCCCACCGTGTGACCCCTCAGTGCAGAGCCAGGAGTCAGCCCTGAGCACGGCCACGTGTGGCCCCCAAACCTAAATAAATAAATAGATAGATCAGATTAATAGGGCCCGGTACTTTCCCGGGATTCTGACACTGCCCCGCGGGTGGTTTCCAAAGGCTGTTTTGTCGTGCAGTTACTCCAAGCTCAGGATGTAAGGATTAGTGACATGCCGCTCCCGCACATCCTGACACCTGGTCACAGTGGTGTGGGAGCCGGACTCCTGAGAAATGCGTGTCCTAGCGTCCCGCCCCACCCGGGCGCCATGCAGAGCGGGTTGCTGGAGTTAGGGCACCCCATAAATTAGGTAATGCCCACAGATTGGAACCCTGCATGAATTGCTTTCACACGTGGATACAAATGGTTTGTGAATTGTCTTTCTTACGGGGATGTTCTTATTTTTCCACTGTGATATCCGTCGGTCTGTCTTGTCTCCTTATCCGTGAAGTGTAACTCCAGGGTAAATATGGAGCTAGGAAGGTGGTAAGACGGGAAGTTAAGGCGCACATGCACACACATACACACACATGTGCACACACAGGTGCATGTGCACACACAGGTGCATGTGCACACGTGCATACACATGTGTGTGTACACAGAAGCGCACACTCAGGGTAACAGCGTCCTTTTCATAAGTCCTGCAGGGTGAGTCACAGGGAGAGAGGGAGAGCCGTGGGCATCACCAGCCCATCTGCCACCTTCGGCCGGCCACGACCCCCCAGAGAGGGACCCCAACCCCCAGAAACTGTCCCACAGCACGGAAGTACACAGCTCCCGTTGCGGAGGGAAGGAAGTGATGACGGTGCGCCTCCCCCGCCCTCTCCCCCTGCAGCTTCCGTACCCCCTTGGTCCCGGACTCTAGGAAATCGGCTCCAAATCAGAGCATCTGTGACGGTGTGAAGCGTCCCCCAGGCACTGTCACCAAACCCCTGGTCTCCCGGGCCAGGCAGACTCACAGTGACCTCATGCACTAGCTGGCCGTGCGCTTCTGATTGTCACTTTTGGGAAAGATGTCTTGACGGAGAGATTTGCTCTCGTGTTCTGCGAGAGTTGGCAGAAACCTTTCTCCTCCCTTTCCTGATCCATCTGACAAGTATCTGCCCGCTCTCCCTGTGCCGGCGTTCACGGCTGCGTGCTCTGCCACTCTGTGCCAGAAGGACCCAGACCCGGCCCCGCAGGCCAGACTGCACTTCCCAGCACCCTCTCTGTTAGGTGCCGTCGAGAGACAGGCCTGGCTGACAGGCTGCTCCGTACGAGCCTCCCTCTGGCCGGACCCTCCCTGGGCCCCAGCCAGAAACTGGACCCAGATGTCTTGGGACCCAGGACAGTGGAAGCTCCCTAGCTAGACCCATTTTGACCTAAAAATATACAATCTATTTTGTAAATGACATCTGGTACCTGTGGCTTTCTTATTATAACCTTCCAGGCAAAACTCTCTGGAACCTCCTCACAATTTGTTGGAGTTAATGTTTCACATGTGCTCTCAAACCTTATTATATATAGTTAGCTTATATATAATATAATATATATAATATATACACTAAAGTTAGCTTATAATGTAAATATAAGTAATATAAAAAGTAAATATAAATGTAAGCTAATAATATATTGTTATTAGCTTATATTGTTCAACAGTCTTTTTTATTTGAAGGAGGTGAGCCACTCCTGGCTCTGTGCTCAGGGTTGACTCCTGGCTCTGTGCTCAGGGGACCATAGCAGTTCCCAAGGTTGCACCAGGGTCAGTTTTATTCAAGGCAAGCACCTCATCTCCCGGTCTATCTGTCTCTCTGGCCTGCGAGTTTTGTTTTAAAGCCACAAAGCTCCTGCCCCACCTTCTTGTTACATCGTTTCTCCGACAGTTTAATGGAACAGTGACCAATGGCTATCACACCAGCTTAGATCAGACTCTCACTCTCCACAACCAGTCTCACAGAATTTCCTCAGAATCACAAAATCAAGGACCTTAATTTTTCTCAGAGACCAGGTCAGTCCCGTGAAATGAGTCATGCACCCCAGGAGACGTGCTGAGGGCTTTGGGGTGCAATTAATGATCACAGAGAAGAGCCTCTCTCGCCTCTGCTTCCCCTGGCCCCACCCAGTAACTGCGTTTTGAAAGGCCTTTCGGGGCGAGTGACTGAGATGTTTTCTACTGTGCAGTAAATCCCACAGCCAGTTAGCTGCCAACTTCCCCTGCCTCATCCTCGCTGGGTCAGAAAATCCATTTGAATTGGCCTCAGTGTTTTTATTAACACTTGCTTTCTTGAACGACTTTCCTAACTCTTATTTATATTTGATATGTTATTTCATCTTATTTCGTCCAAGAGGAGACCATAATGTCTATTGGGATTCTGGGAAAATATTCCAGGAAGTCAATCAATCAGTTTATTCATGTGTTAACAAATTAATACGCCACCGGTACATCCCGACGGAGGTGGCCTGTGGCCCATGAAGCAGCACAGGTCAGGATATGGACTAACGGGGGGTGGGGGCTGTGCGCCGGGACCCGCCCCCTTCCCGGGCGGGCCGGGAGCCACGAGCTTTGGGCCGGGGTCCCTCGTCTCCGGGTCTGCGGACCTCACCCAGCCCTCGTCCAGCTGCTGTGCTGCCCTCGGGTTTCTGCAGGTGGACATGGCCACGGGGCTGCCCGTCCTCCCACCTGCCCACCGCTGCCCCAGCACCTGCTCCCTCGTGTCCTCAGGACGCATCTGGGCCAGGAGCCTGCAGGTGGGCAGTGTCCAGGCAGGACCAAGCCGCCCAGTGCCGTGACCTGGCGGGCCCGGGTGGCCTTGCGGAGTCTGAGGGTCCGGCGGCCTCCCAGGAACAGGGCACTGACCTCGGACAAGGCAGCCCTGGGGCAGGGGGACCGGCAGGAGGGAGCTCAGGGGGCTGGAGGCTCCGTTCCGAGCCCACTGCTCGCCGGGCCGCTGGACTTGGGTTTCAGAGACGAGTCCCAGCACCCTCGACACGAGGCTAGCAGTGCTTGACTCGCTTCTCCCCGGGGCAGCGAGAACCCACTAGAGTTCTGATGTGTGATGACGCTGCAAGGCTCGGCCACACTCTCCCCCACGGCGGCAGAGCTGGGGTGGGGGCTCTCGGGACTGCGCCGACGCCAGCGTGGGCTGCAGCGGAGACTGGAGCCCCTGGGTGGGGCCTGGGGGGGGTGAGCCGCCGGTTCACAGGGCCCGTGTGAGAATGGCTGACCACCGTCTGAGGTCAGGCGTGAGGCCAGAAATGTGGAACTTTCCGGAATTGCTCAGAGGCGTGAGCTTGATTGCTTCATCTGGGGACGCTAACAACTTCGAAGATTTCTAAAGAAGCGACGGATATAAACAGATTTTTCTCTGAAGGACAGTCCAAGGTCAGGCGTCCTCGGTTAATACCGCCCGGTCTTTTGAGAGCGTCTCTCCTGTAAGCCCCGGGGAAATCTTCCCGGCAGCATTGGCGAGCTCCTTCCTTCTCTTCCCCACACAGTAGGTTAGTCTCTCCACACGCTCCCTGAGCCGAGCTCCTTCCCCAAAATAGGGCGCGACTATGAAAACACTCCGGCACGTGGTACCCACTTTCCCCTACAATCCTCTCTCCTACTAACGGGGTCCTTCCTGGTTCTTAATGAATTGAAGGGAGAGACCAGAGACTCGTAGAGAATCCATCCCCTGAATGTCAGAAGTGAATTCCACTGAGCATGTGCAGTGCCGTCACCGAGCCCCACCCCACGATGCTCACTGAGGTGAGATGCCCACGTTCCCTCACCAGAGCCCGCCTCATCCACGTCTGCAAACTCACACACCCCAGCCAAGGGAAGGTGTGCTCGCTTCAGTAAGGAAACTGCAACGTGATTGTGCCTGAAGTGAGAGGACTGCGGATCTCTTCTAGAGTAGCCTGGGGGCCGGAGAGAGAGCACAGTGGTTAGTGTGGTCAGTGCGTGGCTGGCCTTCGAACTGGGTCGGAGCCTCAGCAGGAGTGAAACCAAGTGCAGAGCCAGGAGAGAGCCCTGAGCACAGCCGGATGTGGCCCAAGGTCCAATAAGAAAAAGAACGAGATCAGAGGGTGCCGGCATCCAAAGCTGAAGCCTCCTCTCGCCTCTGCCTGCGTCTGGTCCAGATGCAGTTCAGCTTCGGCAGACGGTGTCTCAGTCTCTGGGCCTTGTGGTTTCCTGGGCTGACCCTCACAGGGCCGGAGAGCGGCAGGGAGGCAGGAGAGCGGGGAGACGACCCGGCACCTGCGCCAGCCCCGCGGCTGTGCCAATGACAACAGCCGGACTCGGAAGCCTCCGGAGCTAAATCCCCAAAGCGCTTTTCCTTTCCGGCTGTTTCTCAGTGGGCTGTGCAGGTGGAGCAAGGCTCCGGGACTGGCTGAGCGGCAGTGTCGTGCCAGGCCACACCTCCAGGAGGGCGAGGGGCTCAGCACAGCCACCAAGTGTGCTTTGCAGCTGTTTAAAATAACATTTACCCTCAACATCCCCTTAGCATCCCATGGAAATGAAATTTGCATCTGAAACACTCCTGCTCATTGTTCAGCCAACCGCGCACTTCCTTCTTTTAATTTCCATAAATGTCAGTAAATGCCTGCTTCACCTTTGGGTGAAAAATCAATAAAAAAAATCAATCTCGTGACAAGTGAAGAGCAACATGATTTTGCATATGAATTATTTAACAAATCTATTTTTATCCTAGAAGAGAAAGACCTCAGGTAGAACCAGCAGCGAATTATTAATTCACATTTATTAATAGGGTTCATAGAAATGCATATCCACACAGAGCGAGGGAAGTTTATGGCTCATTTTTAATTAGTGTATCTCTGGAACTCTATTAATGACACAATAGGAAACTATTAAAATTAGTAAATAGATATGTAAGTAATAAATCTCTTCAAGTCTTTATATGTGTTATAAGTCCATTCCACATTTTTTAATTATGAATAACATTTTCTTCAACTTGATTTTTATCTATAAATCTAATAATTCTTTAATCACCATGAGATACTGTCACCGTCACTGTCACTGTCACTGTCATCCCGTTGCTCATCAAATTTGCTTGAGCGGGTACTAGTAACGTCTCCATGGTGAGACTTGTTGTGACTGTTTCTGGCATATCGAATACGCCACGGGGAGCTTGCCAGGCTCTGCCGTCGGGCGGGATACTCCCGGTAGCTTGCTGGGCTGGAGCGATAGTACAGCGGGTAGGGCATTTGCCTTGCACGCTGCCGGGATTCCATTCTTCAGCCCCTCTTGGAGAGAGCACCATGAGATACACAGTTACAAAATTGTTCACCATTGAGTTTCAGCCATACAATGTTACAACACCCGGCCCTTCACCAGGCACATTTCCCACGGCCAGTGTCCCCGGCTTCCCTCCCGCCTTCTCCCCCACCCCAGTCTGCCTGGCAGACACTTTTCTTCTCTCCCTCCCTCCCTCCCTCCCTTCCTCCCTCCCTCCTTCTCTCCCCCTCTCCTGCTCCCTCTCTTCCTGTCTCCCTCCCTTTCTTCCTCTCTCCCCCTCTCTCTCTTTCTCTGTCTCTGTCTGTCTCTGTCTGTCTCTCTATCTCTGTCTCTGTCTCTCTGTCTCTGTCTCTGTCTCTCTCTGTCTCTCTCTCTCTCTCTGTCTCTGTCTCTCTCTCTGTCTCTCTCTGTCTCTCTCTCTCTCTCTCTCTCTCTCTCTCTCTCTCTCTCTCTCTCTCTCTCTCTCTCTCTCTCTCTGTCTCCCCTCCTTTTGAGCACTCTGTTCTAAGAGACTTAGCATTTCGAGCCCTGGAAGTCAGCACACCTGCCCATGACTGTGTCCTTCCGATCCGCAGCCTGATGGTGCCCATCGTGTTTATCACTGTCCACGGCTCCTTCTGCCTGGCGTCTGCAGCGTGCAAGAGGCCGGACGCTTCTCAGACCTGCGGGCGAGGCGGGGTGCGAGCTCAGTCCCGCCCCCCCAGCCCAGCAGCCGTTTCTCGGCGCAGAGCCAGCCCCGGCCCCGGCTGGCGGCCGTGCCTCCGGAGTCATGAAGTCAGAGGATTTCCGCGTCTGTAAGCGCGGTTGGACCCCTGGGGTCCCGTGTGTGGGGGCTTCCTGGCCGCGCCCCGGCCCAGCCTAGAGGCGGGAGGCGGAGGCCACTCTCCGTTTGCCCCCCTAAAGCGGGCCGCTTTCCGGAGAGGCGCTGAGTGGCTGTTTCTGAAAGGCGTGGTAGCCCCCGAGAGCTCAGGAACCGTGGGCCGAGCCCGCAGCAGGCTGGAATGCCGCGTCTGCTCTCGGTCCTTTGCGTTGGGGTCACAGCCGGCCAAGGTCGGACTGCTCCTGGCTCCGTGCTCAGGACGCCCCCTGGCTGTTCTTGGGGGACCCTCGGTGGTGCCGGGGATTCGAGCATCATACAAGGCAGGCGCCCCCAGGCCTGTCCTGCCTCCCCTCCCCCCCCCCCCCCCCCCGCCCTTCACCTCGCTGGCTGGCTGAGGGAAGTCGGAGGGAGGGACCAGGGGTCTCACTCACCTGCGGGGGACAGAGAGAGCGGGACAGCGTCCACCCTGGCACAGAACTGACCCTGGGGGGCTCAGAGGCAGACGGGGTCAGTGCTGGACTTGGTGAGAGGGGGAGGGCTCAGTGACTCTGTACATCGAAGCCGACACAAACAGTACTGTGGTCACGTCACCCGCGCGGTCACGAGGTGAGTGTTTCTCAGAGTCAGCAGAAGAGACGGGCCGGAGCAACGGGACAGCAGCAAGTCGGCCACTCGCCTGCCCGGGCATCAGGGTAACCCCCGGCCCCACCGCCAGGCGCGGCCCCCAGACAAGCGGGAACAGTCTAGAGAAACGCAAGTCGGAACCAGGAATGCAGCAGAGGACAAGGAAACGCGCCTCCCTCCCGCGGCCCGGGGCCACCCCCTCCCGTCACTGGCTGTGACGCGCTCGGAGCCCTTTCACGCCACTGCCGACCTGCAGGGGCTGTCCAGGGCTGGGAGCTCGCCCACCCCGGCTGCTGGCCGCGGGTGCACGGCCACAGGCCATGCTGCGAGGCCTGGCTGGGGGGTGGGGGCTCGGCTGAGGGGGCTTCTCCGCCCTCCCGTCCTGAGGGGGCTCAGCTAAGGGGGGCTTCTCCCCGCTCCCATCCTAAGGGGGCTCAGCTGAGGGGGGCTTCTCCCCGCTCCCATCCTGAGGGGGGTCTCGGCTGAGGGGGCTTCTCCCCCCTCCCGTCCTGAGGGGGGGCTCGGCTGAGGGGGGCTTCTCCCCCGTCCCGTCCTGAGAGGGGGCTCGGCTGAGAGGGCTTCGCCCCCCTCCCATCCTGAGGGGGGCTCGGCTGAGGGAGCTTCTCCCTGCTCCCGTCCTGAGGGGGTCTCGGCTGAGGGGGCTTCTCCGCCCTCCCATCCTGAGGGGGCTCAGCTAAGGGGGGCTTCTCCCCGCTCCCATCCTAAGGGGGCTCAGCTGAGGGGCGCTTCTGCCCGCTCCTGTCCTGAGGGGGGCTCAGCTGAGGGGGGCTTCTCCCCGCTCCCATCCTGAGGGGGTCTCAGCTGAGGGGAGCTTCTCCGCCCTCCCGTCCTGAGGGGGTCTCGGCTGAGGGAGGCTTCTCTGCCTTCCTGTCCTGAGGGGGTCTCGGCTGAGGGGGCTTCTCCCCCCTCCCGTCCTGAGGGGGTCTCGGCTGAGGGAGGCTTCTCTGCCTTCCTGTCCTGAGGGGGTCTCGGCTGAGGGGGCTTCTCCCCCCTCCCGTCCTGAGGGGGTCTCGACTGAGGGAGGCTTCTCTGCCTTCCTGTCCTGAGGGGGTCTCGGCTGAGGGGGCTTCTCCCCCCTCCCGTCCTGAGGGGGTCTCGGCTGAGGGGGCTTCTCCCCCCTCCCGTCCTGAGGGGGGGCTCGGCTGAGGGGGGCTTCTCCCCGCTCCCGTCCTGAGAGGGGGCTCGGCTGAGGGGGCTTCTCCCCCCTCCCATCCTGAGGGGGGCTCGGCTGAGGGAGCTTCTCCCTGCTCCCGTCCTGAGGGGGCTGCGAGGGCTCACGCTGCCCGTGGAGTCGGAGTATCCTGCAGGCCGCAGTCACGTGTGTCCCCTGGGGACGTGGCCTGGCCCGTGGCAGGTGCGGACGGAAACTCACCCCCAACCTCCACCCTCCGCCTTCGGAGAGCACGTGGGGCCTCAGGGCTCCAGCAGGTGCGAGGGGCTCCCAGCTGAGACCCCCACCGAGACTGGCTCCACTGGTCTGCTCCGGCTCAAACCCGCAGTGCTCACCCCGCGGCAGCGGTGGGCGGGAACCCCCAGCCGGGCCTTGCTGCCTCGCGTGCGGCCCCTCAGTGTGACCATGTGTCTCCTCCTCACACAGACGCTCAGCCACCACCTCATTCACACACACCCCAACGGGGCCCAGCAGGTGTCACCCAGTCGCCGGCAGTTCCGAGCTCTCCTCGTGGGAACTCAGCCCACAGTGCTCGCTGATCCCCCCACTGGCTTGTTGCTGTGACGCCTCTGAGCGCAAACAGAAAACGCCTCTTACTCCTGATGGTGCCTCCTGGCATGTCTTGGGGGCTGAGCGGGTGGTCCGGGCTGGGCTCCCCAGTGCTGGGCTCCTTCAGGGGGCGCCCAGGGGCCGCGCCCGGCCGTGCTCGGGATGGATGCGGGTCCGAGCTCGTTCCCCGCAGCCTTGGCTAGGGGGCCTGAGTGCTCCTGCCTTCGGCCTGTGCCGTCTCTCTGGAGGTCAGAGCAGAGCAGAGGGACATTCCCTGGAGGGAAACCACAGGAGCAAAACAGCCGAAATTCCCAGTACCTGCCTGCGGTGTGAGTCTAGTTAGCCGAGAAGAATTTCTGTGGAGAATTTTAAGTCGTACTGACTCTGACTCAGATTCCATGAACTTGGAACGAACCTGAAGGTTAATACAAACTTCTGAATCTCCTGTGGGAACATCTGGGAAACCCTGAGCTCACCTCCCTGTGTCTCTCGCCGTCTCTGACTGACGACCTTCTTCTGTGGTGAATCCACCTCGCTGGTTCCCGCAAACAGCAACAGTATAAGCAATATTCCTTGTCTGTGTCTGCTTATAAACAAAGGCAGGAAATAAACCTCACTGAACCCTACATTAAAAAGTAGGTGCTCCGGCAGGTAGGGCGTTTGCCTTGCACGTGGCCAACCCGGGTTCGATTCCCAGCATCTCATATGGTCCCCCGAGCACCGCCAGGAGCAATTCCTGGGTGCATGAGCCAGGAGTGACCCCTGTGCATCACCCCAAAAGCAAAAAAAAAAAAAAAAAAAAAAGAACCCAATGACCCAAAGTACATTTACATTACTTTTGAAAAAAATCATGAAAATAAAAATGCAAAGATCTTCGATTCTCAAAGTACAGGAGGAGTCTTGGAGATACATATGCCAACACCAGTTTCAAAAATAGATGCCAGTTTTTTTAATTGCTCATTAAAATCTTTCCCCTTTGTTACATTATTCCTGCAAGTCAGAAATGCTCTAAGTATCTCATTTATTCTGGTACAACTTTCTCTAGCTTTGAATCACACGTAGATGACGGGGCTGCTGTAGATCCTGCAGGGCGCCCAGTGCCCTGAGACCCCCAGCGAGGCAGGAAGAGGCTCGTCCTGTTTCTACGGGGCCGTAAATTGTGGGGAGCACGCTGGCTTGTCACCGTCTGCTCGGGCCGGGGAGGGCAAGCCAGAGCAGTGGCAGCCAGCGAAGGCACTGGGAAGCCCCCACTGGGCCAGCAGGAGATGCCGGGCGGTGCCTGGGTGGTCACCTGCGGCCTGGCCCGAGCCCGGGTCCTTCTCACCCGCCCGAGTGTCGCTCGGCACAGCCCGCCTGTGCCTGCGTGTCACTGCATGTACCTCACCCCTGCCACACGGAACTTCTGTGCCCTCCCGGTTCCCCTCCACGTGACCCTCTCCTGTCCCCAGGCTGCTCGGGTGGGTCTCACATGACTGCCAGGGGGCGTCACGGGCTCCCGTCCAGGTGGTCTGAGCCACACGGCCCCTCCTGGCCTCGAGATCTCCCTGGGGACCCTGGAGCGTGGGGTTGGGATGCCCCTGGGCCACCCTGGGGTGCTCTGAGCTTGGGGCGCCCCATTGTCCTCAGGGGACCGTGAGCGTCACCAGCTGACCCGCGTGCAGAGCCTTGAGCCAGCGTGACCCTGCAGCCCCTCCCCTCGCCACATGTCATTCCCGTGGTTCTGATGGGGCCCCAGACTGCTCCCCAGGGCCCCTCCCAGGCCAGGGGAGAGAGGGGCTCCGAGCACCCGTCCCACCATGCCGTGCCCATCCAGGCGCGCCCCTCCTCCTCTCCTGACGCCCGAGATGTGGGCGCTTGTGCCGGCTGGAGACTCGCTCGGGGAGGTGGCAGGGTGGCGGGAGGGACAGCAGCTGACCCCTGGAAGCCCGAGTGGCAAAAGCCTCACGGGCCACACGAGTGGCCGCGGTGGGCTGGCAGCCACGGCCCTGGCACTGCCACTGGGGCCGAAGCAGAGCACTGGGCGGGGGTCCCACACCCGAGTCTGCTGCAACCCAGCCATGCACAGCCGGACGTCACGGCCCCCGGACCCCGGCCACCCCGCTGGGGCCGAGACACCGCGAGGGTCCCTGACTCTGCCCCCCCCCCTGCAGACCGAGGCTCTCTCTGGGCTCTGCCCCCCCTCGTCGTGGCCTTGCGGAAACGGTGTCCCAGCCCCAAGCCCACCTGGCGGGGCCGAGGGCACCTTCGCCGGAAGCCGCGCTTCTCTGAAGACTTGACCCTTGGAAACTCTTTTCCTTTTCCTTGCAGATCAATAATGTTAATATTTCAGCATCCCGCCTTTACAGTTCTGGCAACTCTCCTTAAGTAGCCGTGAGACTTAACTCAATACCGTTAGTCTCCCGGATAGAAAGCAAAGTTCCGGGGGTCTCTCGGTGGGAGCGCTCCTCCCAAGCCTCCCTTGGTTGTTGCCGACATCAGTCAAGTTTCTGCTTATCCGGGCAGCAGACGTGCCCCGGGCGGTGCAGCCGGGAGGGCGTCCTCCCTCGGCCTTGCCGGGGCCCCGGCGCCCTCGCTAGGAAGGGAGTCGGACACTCCCGGGAATGGGCCTCGCGTGCAGCGTGCTGGGAATCCAGACACTTTGGGGAGTTTTGAGGAGCTCTGAAAGGGTTTGTGACGTTTCTCTTTTCAAACAGGACAGCAGAGAGTGACGGGCTGGAGGGCGGCAGCTTGGGTCCTTCCGGCCCCGCAGGACACGGGACAGCTGGCCGCACGGCTGATGGCCCTCTGGGCACACGGGCTCAGCTCTGTGCCAGCCCGTCCTGAAATCACTCCTGTGTGTGTGTGTGTGTGTCGTGTGTGTATGTGTGTGCATGTGTGTCATGCGTGTGTACATGTGTGTATGCGTGTGTGTCGTGTGTGTATGCATGTGTGTTGTGCGTGTTTGTGTGTATTATGTATGATGTGTGTGTTTGTATGCATGTGTATGTTGTGTGTGTTTGTATGCATGTGTGTCATGCGTGTATACGTGTGTGTGCGTGTGTGCCGTGTGTGTGGACCCCAGGCGTGCGGCTCCTGTGCGGGCTCCCTCTCCCGTTCTCCCCGTGGAGGGCCGAGCCGGGCAGTGTCCCCTGGGTATCCTGGGCGACCCGAGAAGGCGGCTCCCGCCAGAGGGCTCCGCGCTGCTCGGCGAGGGCACTGCCCCCTCCCTTCCCGCCTGCTCCCTCCATCTGCCCGGGGTGCTCCCTCATGCGGGCGCTAGGTGCTCGGGACCTCCCGGCCGCGGCGCCCTGCCCCCCGCTCTGCCAGCACCGGGTGCTCCACGCCGCGCCCGCACCGCACCCCGACTTGGCCCCTCTCTGGCCGTTTCTCTTTGAAGCTTCTTTTTCTTTCTCCTGTTTGCTTTAGTCTCTGGGACATACCAAGAATTTAAGTTATTATTTTCCACGGATTCCAGTGCGTTTAATTCTCCCTAAAATTTCCAGTTTTTCATCTGGAATTGTCTTCCTTTGCCTCAGCACACACATACACACGCACACACGCACACATGCACACACGCACACGTACACGCACACACACACCACACACGTACACACACGCACACATGCACACACGCACATACACATACACACATGTACACATACACACATATGTACACACACGTACACGCACACACACGTACACACACACGCACACATGCACACACACGCGCACACACACTTCATCTCTGTCGGCACACTTCTTCATCTCGTTTCCCTGAATCCAGACCGACTTCACTTTGGTCTTGCCGCGGGGCCGTCTCCCTGGGCCTGGGTTCGGGCGCTGCTGGCTGGCGGGAGCTGCCCTGGGAGTCACTGTTTTCTGGCTCTGCCTGTTTCAGTGGTGTCCGTGCTCGCTGCTGAGCCGACGTCCTCACTCGAGGTGCTCAAGGCTCTTTGCTTTGGCTTCTGGCAAAATCCACCAGATTTCCTGTAGGCATCTGTGGTTCTCGTTGCTGGGGGTACTCGTGTCTCCTGCGCGGTTTGCTCCACGTCTTGGACGTGTGCTCTGAGGCTGTCAGCGGGCTCGGAGCCGCCCTCCCCAGGGAGGCTGGGCTGTGTCACCAGGGCCCACGTCCTTGCGTCTGTCCACCCTGCGCTGTCTCCCCCTGAGTCTCTGGCCTCGCAAACACTTGGCTGTGGGCAAAGGTCCCGTCCACTGGGTCTAAACCTGGATCCGCCTGTCGAGCTGTTGTGTCGTTGGATGCGTCCGTGTTCCCTCTGTGACTTCTGATGGTGCCGTGGGCAGCCAGAGTGACCACAGCCCCCGATGTGCGCCCCGAGGGACTGTCGGGGGTCCCTGTCCTCTGAGGACCACCAGCCGGCCCTGGTGCTGGACAGCCCCGTGCTCTGCCCTCTCCGCCCGCCCTCTCTGTCCCAGGGAAGGGGGACGGCCCCCTGCTCCCTCGGACCCCTGCTGCAAGAGCTCCGGGGGGCTGCAGGAGGGCGGCAGTGCTGGCTAGGGGACGCTCTCCGGACGGGGTGCCGAGAGAGCCAGCGGGCGCGGGGGCCGGGGCCAGCACCGCTAAGACTGGCCCTTGGCTGGCGAGAACCAGGGAAGGGCCCAGGGAGGGGCAGCCTACAGCGACGAAAGGATGGAGCGGGACTTGGGGCGAGCATCCTAACAGAGTCGGTTTGTGGGCTGTGTCCCAGAGCTTCCGGAATGTTCTGAGCTGATGCCACGCCTACAGTTGCTCTCGGGGCCCCCAGGCAGCCCTCGAGAGGGTCTCAGGTGACCTTCAGCTCTCCCGGGGGGCTGAGGGGCAGTGCCCAGCCGGAGGGCTCCAGGGCCAGGCCCAGGGGTGCCAGAGGACCATGTGGGGCGGGGCGCAGGGGCCGGACACGTCCCCCCTCGGCAGCAGGGGCCATCCCCGGCCCGGCCGCCCCGCCCCCGCCACTGAGCGAGCCCTTCTCCTCCCGCCCGCAGGTCATCCAGCAGCTGCGGCTGTCGGAGGACGAGAGCCTGGCCCTGCGGGAGCTGCTGGCCTGGCGGCGGGAGCTGTGTGAGCCGCGGACGCCCCCCCCGCCGCCCTGCAGGAAGCCCACGGCCCTGAGCAAGCCCGGGGGGGCCGCCTGCAGCCGCCTGCCCGCGGACTTCTGGAACTCGAGCAGCTGAGCCCCGCACAGGTGTCCAGCTGGGCCCATGGACACGCCGTGGCCTCCCCCTGCCGGTGCTCCTGGCCCACCACGACAAAGCACAGGACAAGACTCCCTGTGTGTGTGTGTGTGTGTGTGTGTGTGTGCCCGTGTGTGTGTGTGATACAACCACGCAACGGAAGAGAACCCCAGTGTGTGTGTGTGTGCGTGTGTGTGCCACAAAGCACAGGACCAGCCGTAAGACGTACTCCCGGTGTGTGTACACGGCAGATGTGGAGCCCAGAACTCCCGTGTCTGCGTAGTGTGCTCCCCAGGTGCTCCTTCCGTGCCCGATGCAGGGGGGACGTCCCCCAGCTCCCCAGGCTTCATGTCTCTGCAGCGAGCCCCCCGGGCTGCGAGGGGAAGGCAGGAGGGGCCGGGCGTGGTGGGGAGCAGAGCCCCCGCATGCCCACCGGCCCTCTCCGTCCTTCCTGCCTCCGGCACTGGTGCTGTCCCGTCCCCCCGGGTTCTAACCCACCGTCCGCCCAGCCGGGCTTCCCGGCACCCCCCGACTCCACCTCGACTCCGATGCGCACGTGGGGCCCCGCGTGCCCGGGCTCACCCTGGCCGGTGCTCGGCGGGGAGCGTCTGGGCTCCGGAGCGTGGACGGACGTGCTCTGCCCTCCCGGAGCCCGGGGGCTCCCCCAGCTGTGCCCCCCCGGCCCCGCCCGCCACCTCCCAGGCTGCCCGGCCCCGCGCCCCCGCCCCGCTGCCCCGCTGCCTGGCTTCTAGTGTTCGTCTGCTGGCTGCTCCCGAGCTCCGAGCGCACGTCAGTGCCCGGTGGCGCCCTCGGACCCGCCTCCCGTGGCCTCCGCAACGTGAATGTGCCAATAAAGGCTCCAGCTCTGCCCTGCGGCCCCCTGCTGCTCTCGCCCGCCTGTCTGTCCGTCTGTCCATCCCGCCTCAGCCCCTGTGTGTGCTGCTCTGGGGCCTGACAGGGATGGCGGGGGAGCCCCTCAGCCACTGCGCCCCCCGAGTCTCAGAGACCCCAGCATCTGGGCAGAGCGCAGAGGCCAGCCCCAAAGGGACGGGCACGGGGCAGTCACTGGGGGTGTGGACAGGAGGAGGGGGCTCTGAGTGGGCCGGGGGCTGTGTGGGTCGGGGGGGGGTCGGGGGCTGTGCGGGTCGGGGGGCTGTCTGGGTCGGGGGCTGTGCGGGTCGGGGGGCTGTGCGGGTCGGGGGGCTGTGCGGGTCGGGGGGCTGTGCGGGTCGGGGGCTGTGCGGGTCGGGGGCTGTGCGGGTCGGGGGGCTGTGCGGGTCGGGGGCTGCACGGGTCGGGGGCTGTGCGGGTCACGGGCTGTGCGGGTCGGGGGCTGTGCGGGTCGGGGGCTGTACGGGTCAGGGGGCTGTGCGGATCGGGGGCTGTGCGGGTCGGGGGGCTGTGTGGGTCGGGGGGCTGTGCGGGTCAGGGGGCTGTGCGGGTCAGGGGGCTGTGCGGGTCAGGGGCTGTGCGGGTCAGGGGCTGTGCGGGTCGGGGGGCTGTGCGGGTCAGGGGCTGTGCGGGTCAGGGGCTGTGCGGGTCGGGGGCTGTGTGGGTCGGGGGCTGTGCGGGTCAGGGGCTGTGCGGGTCGGGGGGCTGTGCGGGTCAGGGGGCTGTGCGGGTCAGGGGGCTGTGCGGGTCAGGGGCTGTGCGGGTCAGGGGCTGTGCGGGTCGGGGGGCTGTGCGGGTCAGGGGCTGTGCGGGTCAGGGGCTGTGCGGGTCGGGGGCTGTGCGGGTCGGGGGGCTGTGCGGGTCGGGGGGCTGTGCGGGTCAGGGGCTGTGCAGGTCAGGGGCTGTGCGGGTCGGGGGCTGTGTGGGTCGGGGGCTGTGCGGGTCGGGGGCTGTGCGGGTCGGGGGGCTGTGCGGGTCAGGGGGCTGTGCGGGTCAGGGGGCTGTGCGGGTCAGGGGGCTGTGCGGGTCAGGGGCTGTGCGGGTCAGGGGCTGTGCGGGTCGGGGGGCTGTGCGGGTCAGGGGGCTGTGCGGGTCACGGGCTGTGCGGGTCAGGGGCTGTGCGGGTCAGGGGCTGTGCGGGTCGGGGGCTGTGCGGGTCGGGGGGCTGTGCGGGTCGGGGGGCTGTGCGGGTCGGGGGCTGTGCGGGTCAGGGGGCTGTGTGGGCTGAGACTGGGGTCTCGATGGCTCTAGCGGGCACTGCTGGCTGGGGCTCACTGTGGATCTCGTGCAGGGCGGTGGGGGGCGGGGGGTCTAACCCGACGGGTCCTGGGGTGGGAGGCACAGGAAACACGCTCGGGGCCGCAGGCTGTGGGTGCCCGAGCCCGGCCACTCTGCTGCCTGCCGCCCCGCCCGCCGCACACTGACGCCCACAGCCCTGACAGGGCCTCTCCGGTCCCCGCTCGCCCTCTGCCCCCCTCAGCCTTGCAGAGCCTCAGTTGGCTCCTGGCAAACCAAAGGGCCGCCCTGGGCCTCTCCAGCACACCGCCCACTGCGCTGCTGGTGGCAAACAGGGACCCCAGAGCACAAGGGGACAGAAGGCTCTGTGTGTGCTCTGTGTGCATGCTGTGTTCTGTGTGTGCTCTGTATACGTGCTGTGTGCTCTGTGTACGTGCTGTATGTGAGCTGTGTGTGAGCTGTGCACGCTGTGCTCTGTGAGCCTGCTGTGTTCTGTGTGCTGTGTGCTGTGCTGTGTGTGCTGTATGTGAGCTGTGTGTACTCTGTACTATGTGCTATGTGCTGCATACTGTGTGTGCCATGTGTGCTGCATACTATGTACACTGTATACAGTGTGTGCTCTGTATTGTGTGTGCTGTGTGTGCTCTATTCTGTGTACACTATATATTATGTGTGCCATATACTGTGTGTGCTGTATACTGTGTCTGCTGTATACCATGTGTGCTGTATGCCGTGTGTGCTGTATACCGTGTGTGCTGTATACCGTGTGTGCTGTATACTGTGTGTGCTGTATACTGTGTGTGCTGTATACCGTGTGTGCTGTATGCTGTGTGTGCTGTATACTGTGTGCCATATACTGTGTGTGCCGCATACCGTGTACGCTGTGTGCTGTGCTTGCCAAAGCGGTGTGTGTGGCGTGAAAGCAGGTTCCGAGGCTGGCCCTGTGTGAAAACCCTGGCAGGTTTCGGGCTCACGTGTGCCCGGGTGCTCTCGGCTCTCTGGCTGTGGTGGGCCCGCAGAGGCCTCCCCGCCCCTCCCGGCCATCGTGGGTGTTGGCAGCCCAGAGCCCGCAGCCATGGGAAACCCCCGGCACCGTGGCTGTGCTGAGCAAGTGCCAACTCAGCCTTAGGAGGGGCCTCTGAAGACCCCGTCGGTCAGAGTTAATACAATGGTGCAAAGTGGCGGAGAGACGGTTCCGCAGGCCAGGCCCTGCCTGGAGCAGCCGACCCGGGTTCAGATGCAGCCCCCGGCGTGTTCCCCGAGCCCCAGCACAGCCTGTGACACGCAACAAACAAAAGACTTTAAAAGCCGCTCCCGGGAGGCAGCCAGCGTCCCCATTACCCGCAGTGCCGCCTGCTCACCTGCCCGCGGACGAGGCGGGCCCTGGAGACCCGCGTGGCCCTGCACGGCCCAGAGGAGCACCTCCGTTGTGGCTGGGGCGGGGAGCACAGCCCGGGTGGCTCTCGCCCCCCGCAGCCCACACTCCCGTCTAGCACGGCCAGGGGCAGGGACGGAGCCGGGCGCCAGCGCGACCCACGCACATGGCCCCGGCCCCTGCTGCAGATCTGCCTGTCCCGAGTTTCACGGGGCCCGCAGGAGGCGTCACTCTGATCGTGACCGTCCTGAGAAGCTCCACACACACCCCTGCCCGGGGTTCCCGTGTGCTCAGGCAGACCCTGTTCCGGAGACTCTCCGGATTGTGCCCGTCCCCACACAGCTGCCTGCCGAGAGGGCCAGAGCGTCTCATCTCTGTTTATTGTCCTGGCAAAGTCTCGGTGACGTGCCTGATTTTCACCAGCGTGGCTCGGCGCGGCCTTCAGACAAGTGAGAAATATATTCTGTGCCTTTCTCTGTTCCCTTTACATCTTATTCATAAGCAATGACTTTATCAAACAAATTCTACTACAATGTTCTGCCCGTCTGTGCTACAAAGACGCCCGAAGAGCAAAGGCTGGCGGCCGCTGGGCGCGGGTGGGAGAGAATTCCCTTTGAACCGTTTCCCGAAGTCGGGGCGCCCTGGGGAGCTGCATTGTGGCCGGCTCGCGAAGTTTCTCTCAAGTCCCGCGCTTTGTAAACGGCAAGGATGACTTTTCAAAGGGCAGCTTCCTCAGAAGCCTGTGCACATCCCTGTCACCTGCTCGTTCCTCAGATCACGTGGCCGCATTTTGAGAAATCTGTGTCACCTGGAACAGCGTGTTGGGGCGTGTGCTTTGATAGCGGCACCCTGGCCGCTGCCTCCAATGCAGGCGGGAGCGGGGGCGGGGGCGGGGGGGCTGTCTCCCGCACGGGAGCAATCCAGGCGGGCACATGCATCAGACGTGCCTCTCTTCCTTCTGCCCCCAAATAGAGCGGCTGGCCGTTTCCTTGGCCCTGGGACGGCGGCGTCTTCAAAGGAGAGCAGCCAGCTCTGCCCAGACGCCTTCCCCGTGTCCCCACTTAGCGTCTTACGTCCAAAGAAAATGAAAGCGGACAAAACTATTGATAAATTCCAAGGGGAGATCAAAGCTCTGGAGGAAAAAATGGAATAAAACCAAATGCATTTTGGGTTTGAACTTTGGAGGTTCCAACCGGCCGGGGGCTGGAGGCCTGCTCGGAAGCAGCGGGCATGAATCCCGGTGGGCCCCGGGCATCCCCCGGCCTGCGGGGCCTCTCACAGGATCCTTCGCCTGGGATCGAGAGGGAGCCACCCACAGGCTCCCGAGCCCGTCTCAGAGCTGTCAAGTCACCGGAGAGTCGCTCCCGGGAGGACCGGGAGGCTCTGGGCACCGAGGGGCGTTTCCTCCCCTGAGGTCTGTGTTGGCGCGCGGCCTCTCGAGGCCTGACTCGCCGCCTGTGGGACGGGCCCATGTGGGACGTTTCATTCATTCCCTCGGGTTTGCCTGGGGCAGGGGCGGGGCACCCCAGGGCTCTGCACTCGGGCAGCTGTGGGGGCTGCTCCGTCCGGCCGACACCCTGTCCACAGGGGAGGAGCTGCCCTCGCCGAGAGGAAGGTGCCCTGGACGCCGGGGAGTGGCCCCGGGCATCTCCCTACTGCCCGCAGGAAAGTCCCAGCCGGGTGTGCCCGGACCCAGGGCTGGGCACGGGGGAGCCCCTCGCTGGGGGACACACAGGGTCAGCTGCCTGTGCCGTGCCCCCACCCCACTCAAAGGCCTCGCCCCGCCCGGGACCCCAGCGGCAGCACCCCAGTCTCAAAGGCGGGGTCCGGAGCCCGGGGGCCGCTGGGAACCAGGGCTGACGGTCAGGGGCAGCGGCCCTGGGCACGGCAGGGACGGCCGGACAGTCCCCAGAGAGGGCGGAGACGTGGGACGAGAAGCCGCTCGCGGGCACTTCACACCCAGAGGCACTCACAGGCCCAGAGACACACAGAGACCCAGAGACACTCAGGCCAAGAGACACTCAGAGACCCAGAGACACACAGAGACCCAGAGACACTCAGGCTCAGAGACACTCACAGACCCAGAGACACTCACAGACCCAGAGACACACAGAGACCCAGAGACACTCAGGCCCAGAGACACTCACAGACCCAGAGACACTCACAGACCCAGAGACACACAGAGACCCAGAGACACTCAGGCCCAGAGACAGTCACAGACCCAGAGACACTAGGGCCCAGAGACACTCAGGCCCAGAGACACACACAAGTCCCTGCGCCCACACACAGCCCTCTCCACCCCCTCGCAGTCACGGGTCTCTCTCTCCCTCCTCTGCCAGTGCTCCCAGAGGCTCCCTGCTCTCCTTTGCCCCCACCAGGCTACGGGCCCCAGGAGTCTGTGAGCAGGAGCACTGCAGGGCCCCGACAGAGCAGGGCGGGACACAAACAGAGCAGAGGGCGCGAGCCAGACATGCGTCACACCGCCGAGAGGCCACACACGGTCACCAGAGAGGCTGAGCTAACTCCCAAGGTGCCACAGACCCACACAGAGCCACAGACCCACACGAGCCACAGACCCACACGAGCCACAGACACACACGAGCCACAGACACACACGAGCCACAGACACACACAGAGACACGGACACACACAGACACACGGACCCACACAGAGCCACAGACACATACAGACACACGGACACACACAGAGACATGGACACACACAGAGACACGGACACACACAGAAACAGACACACAGAGACAGACACACACAGAGACACAGACACACACAGAGACACAGACACACACAGAGACAGACACACACAGAGACATGGACCCACACAGAGACACAGACACACAGAGATATAGACACACACAGAGACACAGACACACACAAAGACAGACCCACACAGAGACACGGACCCACATAGAGCCACAGACAGACTCACACAGTGTCACAGACCCACACAATACCACAGCTGGGCCCACACAGTGTGGCCACAGAGGGCAGGTGGGCCCAAAGCAGGTGAGTCGGCCCCCAGGTCCGCGGCACGTGGGAGTCCAGCTGGGGGTCCCCTTCCCGGGGAGCAGGGGGTCTCGCGGCTGGGTGGGGAGGAGACGGCCTGCTGGACGTCCTCCCTCACGCGGAGCTGGTGTTTGCGGCACACGCCTGACGTCCATCCTCCCCCCTCCAGCTTCCCTCTGCCCCTGGCCAGGAAACGCTGATGGGGACCAGAGCGCTGGAGCGGGGGGAGGGCTCTGGCCTCGCATGAGGTCAGCCCAGGTTCCATCCCCAGCACGCCATACGGTCCCCTGAGCACCGAGCCAGGAGGCTGCCCTGAGCACCACTGGGTACAGCCTCAAAAATTAAACAATAAACACTGAGAAAAAGAAAATAGCCCCAACAGTGAGACATTTGGGAGCAAAAGGTACGTGTGCACACAACCCCGAGCACCGCTCCTGCCCTGGGCGTGCCCGGCACCGCGCGGGGACCGTCCTCGCTGTGGGCAGAGGACGGGCTCAGGCCTCCGCTGCCGGGCCCGCCGAGGGGCGCAGGCAGGGGCAGGCCCACGTGCCGGGGGTCCCGTGGGACGAGGAACGTTCCCGGAGCAGAAGGCTCCCCCGCCCGGGTGCCACAGTGGCTGTTAATCACGGGGCGCCGAGTGGCCCAGGTCACGGACCAGAGCCGGCCCCTCCCTGTCCCCGGGCAGCGTTCCAGCAGCCCCGGCCCCTCCCTGTCCCCGGCAGCATCCAGGATGGCGTTGCCATGGCAGCCGCCTGGCACCCGGATCGCAGTCACAAGCGAGGACGCGCATCTGCGGGGCCAGTTGTCTGCTCAGAACCTTTCTCTCGTGTCGGCCGTGCTGGACGTCTGTCACTCACCGTCACAGCCACAGACCCCCGGGCTGCGCCCTTGGGGGGCGGGCACCCCACGGCCGGGCGGGCGGGAGCTGTGTACCCGCCAGACCCACCCAGAATCGCGCCTGGCCAGCGCCTGGGCCCTGACAGCAGCTCCTGCGGACGCTGGACGGGGAGGGAACGGGGGCAGCAGACCCCCGGGAGCGGGAGTTACAGCACCCCCCCCCCCGTGAGTCTGGGAGCTGCCCCAGCACCCTCCGGCCCGGGCAAGGGTCACAGCTTCTCTTCCACCTGAGTGAGAGCAGGAAGAAATGACCCCCTGCCCTTTGCTCAGGCCGCAGAGCCCTCGCCTCTCTCACCCAGCCCCCGGGTTCTGGCCAGCGAGGGGAGCGGGACACTTCCTCGGCAGAACAGGAGACCCCTCCTTGCCCCCACAGGCCAGGGGACCCCTCCCCGCCCCCACAGGCCAGGAGACCCAGCCTTACCGTCTCAATACCGACTGCCCTGAATAAACACCAGGACCTCGCAGCACCTGTACTACAACCCGTAGTGCACAGAGGGAAAGGAGAGAGAGAGAGCGAGGGAGGAGGAAAGTGCCCCGCACAGAGGGAGGCTGGGGTGGGGGCGGGGGGCTGGGGGGTGGCGGGGAAACAGGTGCTGGTGGTGGGATGGGTGCTAGATCGTCATGTGACTAGGTCGTCACTGTGAACAGCTTGTAATCGTCTGTCTCACTGATACTCAATTTAAAAAATTATTTAAAACAAATAAAATAAAATAAAATAAAAACAGAGGGTGACTTCCTCCGTGGGGCCCCAGGGCTGCGGGTTCTGCTCGGTGGGGCGTGCGTGGCCGCGCTGGCTGTTCTGGAGCTGAAGGCTCCTTGGCGACTCCGTCTGGGGCAGGGGTGGGACAGAGGCTCCAAGGGGGCAGCTCTCTGCACCCCGGGCGGAGGGCTGGCTGGGGGCTCACCGAGCACCAGGTGTGGCACGTCTCTGAGACCCGAGGCGGGAAGGCCAGCGCCAGGGCACCGTCCCGGGCAGCCCGGGGCCTCCCTGCAGACGCCAAGGGCGGGCCGCGGGCTCCTCCTGGCCAGAGCAGGGTCTCGGGAAGCGGGCGCCGGGGACGGTGGTCTCCAGCCTTGGGGAAGGACCCCCTGAGGGACTCTGGTCGGGTCAGCGCTTCCTCCTCCCCCTCCCTGTCCTCCCGCTGTCCCTGGCCGCCCTGTGTCCCTCAGCGTGACCGTCCTCGTGCCAGAGTCAGAAGGAGCCATGCAGGGGCCCCGTCCCCGTCAGCAGAGCTGACTGGGTCTCGCAAGCCCGTTCCATAAACGCTGTTTCCCAGGCAGGAATAAGCCCTGGGGGGCAGCTAGGGCCCGGCCCGGACCCTCACCCATCGCTGACTCCTAAGAATCAGGGAAAGAAATCATAGCGCACTTGAGCCATTACCATTCATGTGTTATCTGTTGAGTCGTTGGTGTTAGTTGGCAAATGAGGCATTTGTTAATAAGAGTCCATTTTTTTTTTTTTTGCTTTTTGGGTCACACCCGGCAATGCTCAGGGGTTACTCCTGGCTCTGCACTCAGGAATTATCCCTGGTGGTGCTCGGGGGACCATATGGGATGCTGGGAATTGAACCCAGGTCGGCCGCGTGCAAGGCAAACTCCCTACCCGCTGTGCTATCGCTCCAGCCCCAAGAGTCGATTATTAAACAAAGACAAAATTAACTAAAATGATCGTCTGATTTTTAAATACATATTGATGCTTTTGACATTGGTATTTGACACTATAAAAAACATCTACCTAGTGCTGAGCTAAGAACAAAACCCAGTGTATCGGTGTTACTGGTATTTTGGTTCCAGCAAGAGAAATTATACTTTTTCAATGATATGAGTTGCTGAGGCTAGAGAGAGATTATAGTGGAGAGGGCATTTGCTTTGCGTGTGGCCGACCCGGGTTCGATCCCTGAACCCCAGCAGGATGACCCCTGAGTGCAGGGTTGGGAGTAAACCTTGAGTCTCACTGTGATGCCTCCCAAACCCCCCCAAAATAAATAAATGAAATTATCTCAATCTCTATCTCTCTTGATAACTTTACACATCTATTAGGGCAAATAAACATAAGCATTTTATTTTTAAATATGGTATTGTGGCTGAATCTACTTTTGTGGACAATATGTTATTAAATATTTGAACTTATTTATCATCTATAAGTAACACTTTGCTGGTGTTCCTAACCTGTCCAAAAGTGTGTGAAATGGAGCTATGAAGCTCTGCCGGCTACGAGAATGTTTGCTGAGATAAGACAGTGAAGGGTCTGAGCCTCATGGCGAGAGACACCGAGCTAAGCCAGTGAGACACACGGTGCATGGTCTTCGGGGTGAAGGCTCGGGGTCTCTGGGAGAAACTGGGTTTCCCCCCATACTACATGGAGCTGAAGAAGTTCCATAAAGAAGACCACACCTTTTACAAGGTCATCGTCGGTGATTTTAACACCAAAATAGGACCGAGAAGGTAGCCCAAAAAACTGCACATCAGGACCCATGGCCTAGAATGGAACAATCAGGGTGAGAGACTGTCTGAGTTCATCATGTCGACCAAGACCATCCATGGTAACTCACAGTTCCAGAAGGCCGAATCTAAATGCTGGACATGGGAGTCTCCTGGTGGAAAGTTCTACAACAAAACTGACCACATCGTATTCAATCAACGGTTTTGCCTGACCGACGTCGCTGTTGTCCCAAAATTCCAAATGGGATCAGACCACCATCTCCTTCGTGCAAAATTCTACTTCATGGATCGGGGAGAAAGGGCTACAAAGTTTAAGAAGAGAACTCCCAGAATGACCACCAACTGGGAGCTCTTTGGCACTATTGCGGCAACATGGGAAGATGCTGTCCTTGACAACATCGACGAGGAATACGATCGACTGGTTCAGCACCTCCCTGGTTGTACGAGGAATGCAGAGAGAGAGAAAGCCACAAACAGATGCCTGTCTTTGGAAACTCTCGAGCTCATTCGCCGACATGGTCTGGCGAGAGCCTCAGGCAACCACAAGCTAATGCCCGAGCTCGAAAAGCTGTGCAGAGAAGTGATAAAGGAAGACCTCAAAGAGAGAAGAGCGGCAGTGTTGGCCGATGTGGCAGAAGCTGGGAAAAGTATTCGCAACACCGCCTGTCCTTCACCAACTACAAGACCAAGATGACAGCCCTCCGACGTCTAATGGATCTATCTCATCTTCCAGAAGGGCAATGGAGAGGATTATTCACGACTTCTACTCAGATCTCTTGGACAGCCACATCCACCTGCCCACATACCAAATTCCGCAGGATGGATGTGTCGTTCCCAAGTTTCTCCCTTCTGAAATCCAACACGCCATTTCATTGGTAAAGACGCATACAGCACTGGGTCCAGAGAAGGTCAGACCCAAACACCTGAAGAATCTGCCGCCAGTACTTATCAATACACTGGCTTGGCTCTTCACATGCTACCTGTCTGTATGCAAGGTTCCATCCCAATGGAAAACCAGCAGGACCGTTCTGTTGTACAAGAAGGGAGACATCTATGACTTGGCAACTATCACCAGATGCCTGCTGTCTGTCGTCTACAAGTTGTTCGCTCGAGTCATCCTGAATAGAATAGACAGAACACTAGATGAAGGACAACCATGTGAGCAAGCCGGGTTCCGAAAAGGATTCAGCACAACTGACCATATCCACATGGTGACCAAGTTCATGGAGGTTTCGAGAGAGTTTAAGATGCCGCTCTGTCTAACATTCACTGATTTAAAGGTCTTTGATTCTGTTGAGACTGAAGCGGTCATCAAAGCCCTGGCCAAACAGGGCATTCAAACTCAGTATATCAAGATCCTCCTTGAGCTGTATTACAGATTCACCACCGGGATCTCACCATTCTACAAGGAAGTGATCGTTGACATAAAGAGAGGGGTTCGGCAGGGTGATACCATTTCACCGAAACTCTTCAGTGCCACCCTCGAGAACATCATGAGATGATTGGAATGGGAAGGAATGGGGGTGAAGATAGATGGTCGGCAATTATACCACCTCCGCTTCGCTGATGACATTGTTCGCATAACACCAAACATTAGCCAAGCAGCACAAGTGCTGGCCGACTTCGACCACGAGAGTGGAAAGGTCGGACTGCAGCTGAATCTCACAAAGACAATGTTCATGAGAAACAGACTAGTTCCTGATGTTCCATTTGCTCTCAACAGAACGAACATCTCCGAATGCAGCGGTTTTGTGTACCTGGGTCGAGAACGCAACATGACAAATGACCTGGCACCTGAACTGTGCAGGAGGAAGAGAGCGGCGTGGAACGCCTTCAAGAGCACCGAAAAAGTGGTTAAGAGGATGAAGAACCTCTGGCTCCAGCCACATCTTTTCGACTCCACCATTCTTGCTGCACTAATGTATGCCTCAGAGACCTGGGCCCTACACAAACAGGATGAGAAGGCTATTCGGGTATCCCAAAGAGGAATCGAAAGAGCTATGCTTGGAGTATCACGTCTCACTCAAGTGAAAGAAGGAATCCACAGTTCCCACCTCCATCGACGATCGAGAATCAGGGACGCTGTCTTCTTTGCCAAGGCATTGAAAGTCAGATTGGGCCAGACATGTAATGTGATTCAGAGACGACCGCTGGACTAGAGCTGTTACCGACTGGATTCCACGGGACGTCAAAAGACTGCGTGGCCGCCCACCAACGAGATGGTCAGACTTCTTTGTCAAGACCCTGAATGAACGGTTTGAGGCTCCTGGAGCAAGCAGATACCATTGGGCTACACTAGCACGCAACAGGGACGGATGGAGATGTTACTGGCACCCACTCGAATAAATCGACGAACAATGGGGTGACAAGTGACTAAATGAGAATCAATATTTTATACCTTGGAAGGGTTTTTTTTTCTTTTTGGGTCACATCTGGCGATGCACAGGGGTTACTCCTGGCTCTGCACTCAGGAATTATCCCTGGTGGTGCTCAGGGGGGACCATATGGGATGCTGGGAATCGAACCCGGGTCGGCCGCGGCTGTGCTATTGCTCCAGCCCCTTGGAAGGGTTTTTTTAATTCTGATCTTCACATCTTGACATTAGTTCATGTACGTATGGAATTGAAAAATGACTTCTAGTCTTTACTAATGTAAAGTACTGATGTACAGGGCACTGACCAGTGGTACCAGTAGTTTAGTGAACATGCTATTTCTGAATGATGCAGATTCATAAAATGTCTTGATTACTAATTCTAACTTCTATATAGGAGCCAATTATATTTAAACCTAAAATTAATTTCTTTATATTCCACATATTAATTTCCTCACAGCTGTCTATACTAAAAAATCTTCAATAAAATCTACTATATTAGCTTTCTACTAAATCACATTAAGTAATAATTTACCAAATGAATAGATACCAGTTTGCATAACAGATTTTGCTTATCTTTGATGTTTGGGTATCCCTGGCTGTGCTCAGGATTTACTCCTAGTTCTGTGCACAGTAGTTACTCTTTGCTAAATTCAGGGGACCCGTTTGGGTGCTGGGTGTGAACCCAGGACAGTTGCATGTAAGTCAAGCACTGTTTCTCTTTTACTCTCTGACCCCTATTTATTTTCTAGTATGAAGTAAAGGTATTTTACTGAAAGGAGAGAAGAAAATAGAACATGTTTGAGAGAACATGGACTTCTCCAGAGAGAGGAGAGAGCCTCAAGAAGTAAAAGAAGGGAATTACTCACCCCAGGCTGGGATGTGGGTGATTCTAGCATGGAATACACCTATCCATTCTTTTAAAAGTAATATGGGGGGGGAGTGTTATGGGTTGAACCCAGGCCTTCATACATACATCGTGGACCAACGTAGCATCTGGTCCACGTTTTTAAGAAGCTTAATTTGCATAGAAGTGAGTGTCTTTGGAATGTATTTAGGAATCGGACAGATTTTGAAACTGAACGAGCTGTGCGGGCTACGGGCGACCTTCGTCCAGGACAGCGTGGATGCCTTAGACGCTCCTCTCTGCCTGGGCGCAAAGCCTGGGTCGCGCCTGGCATCACTTGCGCAGAGAGAGCAGGGCGGGAGGAGGGGCAGCCCGTCAGCGGGCGCGAGAAGGGAGCGCGCAGCCAAGCGTTTGCTTTCGTGCTCCGACCTGTGTCTACATCAGGGGAGAATTTGCTCATAATTTTCCCACAACTGTTTTTAGGCAGATAGTGAAGCCCAACTTTTCCTTATGTAAATTCTTCAAGAAGGGGCTGGAGCAGTAGCACAGCGGGGAGGGAGTCTGCCTTGCCCACGGTCGACCCGGGTTCGATCCCCAGTATCCCATATGGTCCCCCGAGCACCAGAGCCAGGAGTAAGCCCTGAGCAGTGCTGGGTGTGGCCTGAAAAAAAATCTTCAGGAAATCAGATGAAAGAGCTTCTGGGGCGAGTGTTGGAGGATTTGAGGCGCCTTTGTCCTGAGGGCAGCGGAGAGTGTCTGGGGGCTGGGGGCCCTAAAGACCATCTTCACGGGCTCCTCAGAGAAAACCCAGATTTCTCAGGGTGCCTTTTGGCTATTTGTTAGGGTGTTTGTTCTGGGTTTCTATTTCAGACTGTGGGGTGTGCGTGTGTGTCTGTGTCTCTGTGTGTCTGTGTCTGTGCGTGTGTGTCTCTGTGTGTGTGTCTGTGTCTCTGTGTGAGTGTGTGTGTCTGTGTCTGTGTGTCTCTGTGTCTGTGTCTCTGTGTGTATGTGTGTGTGAGTGTGTGTGTCTGTCTCTGTATGTCTGTGTGCCTGTGTCTGTGTGTGTGAATGTGTGTGAGTGTGTGTCTGTGTGTGTGAATGTGTGTGAGTGTGTGTCTGTGTGTCTGTGTCTGTGTGAATGTGTGTGTGAGTGTGTGTGAGAGTGTGTGGGTATATGTGAGTTGTGTGTGCATCTGTGTGTATGTGAGTTGTGTGTGTCCGTGTGTCTGTGTGTATGTGAGTTGTGTGTGTGTCTGTGTGTGAGAGTATGAGTGTGTGTATGTGAGTTGTGTGTGTCTACGTGTGAGTGTGTGTAAGAGGGTTGTGTGTGTGTCTTGTGTGAGTGTGTGTGAGAGTGTGTGGGTGTGTGTGAGTTGTGTGTGTATCTGCATGTGAGTGTGTGAGAGTGTGTGAGTGTGTGTATGTGAGTTGTGTGTGTGTCTTGTGTGAGTGTGTGTGAGAGTGTGTGTGAGTGTGTGTATGTGAGTTGTGTGTGTGTCTTGTGTGTGAGTGTGTGTGAGTGTGTGTAGTGAGTTGTGTGTGTGTGTGTGAGTGTGTGGTCGGAGCGGGCAGAGTCTTGCCTCTGGCTGCGCTGACTGCCCCACCGGAACATGCCGGAACAAGCCGGGAGAGCGCCAACGTCTCCGGCGATTGGACTTTGCTGGGTGAAGGGAGAACCGTGAGCGCCCGCCTGTGTGGGAGCGACGCCCGCTCTCCGCGCCAGGACACGCGTGTGCTCCCGGGAACCGAGCAGACGCCGCTGAACCCCAGACACCGCAGCCCCGTCCCGCGTCCCCTGGGCTGCCCTGCGGAGCCCACGCGGCCAGAGGCTCCCTCGGCCGGGACACGAGAGCGGCAGAGCCGGTTCCCGGGAGCCAGCCAGGGGCCGTGCAACCCGACCTCCAGAATGTCCGCGTGACCTGCAGGCGGGCCCTGCCGCCGAGAGACACCACCGGGAGCTGCACAGGCGCCCGGGCCCTCTGGGACGCGGCAGCCGGGAGGGCCTCTGTGAGGACGCACACGTGCCGAGCTCAGACCCGGCCAACACTTCATGGCCTTCGGGCCGAGCCTCCGTTTCCTTCGCTTCAAAGAAGGGCTCCCTGGACTCCCGCCCACGGGGCTGAGCGCAGGGAATGGCGCCGTCCACAGCGCCAGAGGGGGCCGAGGGACGCAGGCGGGACGAGACCGGTGGTCCCTGGGCTCCGTTTGTTGCACGAGCAAAGGCTTCTGAGAAACGAGTCTCTGTGACGAAGGACTAGGTGAGGCTCCGAGAGAGCTGATGGCTCTTCAGAAGGGGCGACAGCAGGAAAACCCGAGAAAAGCGGGCTGGTGTGGGGGAGGCCGACCCGGCCAGCGGGGGCGGGGGGGAGCCAGCCACGGTGTCTACAGCCAACAGCACGGGAACCGCACGCATCCTCCGCCCACGTGCAGTGACAAACCGCGCAGTGGGGGGTCTCCGGGCCTGGACACAGGGAGCCGCAGCTCTGCTCTGAGCCTCTGCTTTCGTGCCCCCCTGGCCCAGGTTGGTTCCCGTCTCCTCTGCGTGGCTGGTCACCTGAGTGGGGGGCCTGGCGTCCTGTATCCAGCCCAGCGTCCAGCTCCCTGCTTCCCTTAGCTTCCCTTAGCGGCCCGGGGGCTGTCCTGCATCCAGCCCGGCGTCCAGCTCCCTGCTTCCCTTAGCGGCCCTGGGGCTGTCCTGCATCCAGCCCAGCGTCCAGCTCTCTGCTTCCCTTAGCGGCCCTGGGGCTGTCCTGCATCCAGCCCGGCGTCCAGCTCCCTGCTTCCCTTAGCGGCCCTGGGGCTGTCCTGCATCCAGCCTGGTGTCCAGCTCTCTGCTTCCCTTAGCGGCCCTGGGGCTGTCCTGCAGACAGCGGATGGACGAATCTGTGGAGGCATCAGCCTGACCCTCCTAAGCCTGTGCTCATGTCCCCGTCTCGGTGACCGTGGGTTTATTCCCTTCCTCCAGGGACCGACTCCCTGAGTCTCTCCGGGATGCCATTGGTGCCGGGCAGCCCAGCGGAGACCCCGTCAGCCTCGGCCCTGTGACCCTCGGCAGCTGCCTGCCGCTTCTCTTTCCTGAGATTCCGTCTCTGCTAGAGGTTCCGACCAAGCCTGAGACAGACCGAAGGGGACGCGCCTTAAGTGCCAGCACTCCCTTCCATAGCATAGGGTGTATGTCATGCCTCATACACCCCAAGAACGCCTTAGCTATGAAATCACCTCTGAGCCACCCGGCTCAGCCCCCCTGAGCTCGCTCGGGTCCCTGTCAGCCTGTCTCTGGTCGGGGTCCCTCTCCTGGGCCATGAGCCAGAGAACCAGCCACCCAGGCAGGCAGCCAAGGCTGGGGGTGGCCTCATTAATGCTCTTCCTGTCTTGGATGGGACCCCTGCATACTCTGGCCTAATATCTGAAAGAAAAAAACGCCAAGTATTCTGCACGGTGCTTTCTTGCCGTTTGTGGCTGGACCAGAACCGGCTCCTCTCCGGCCCGCAGCAGTCAGGGCTGTTCTTTGGGGACCTCAGGAGATGCGTCTTCAGTGACGGCAGAGAGGCGTACATTAGTCCCCGCTGTGTCCGGACTTAAATAAAAGAAAGAAGTGAGTCAGACCCCCCGGCCCTGCTAAGGAGACCAGCCGGGGGAGACGGAACCATGACGTGAGGAGATACCGAGATTGCAGCGGATTGGTTGTCCTTACTGTCAGTCAGAGTCTGGAGTCGGCCGCCCCAAGGACAGCGGCCAGAGCCCTGATGCCAAACACACAGCGGGGTGCGTTGCTCCAGCTCGCAGGGGCCCACGTGTCCGCCCGGGGCAGCGGGCTCCAGCAGGGACCCGAGCACCAGGTCCAGGAGTCCTGTACTTTCATCTGGCCAGCCAGCCCACCCGGCAGATTTCTGTCAGCTAGAGAGGACACGTGTGCTTTCGCTGTCGCTCCGGCCGCTACCTCCAGCCCCTCCAACAGGAACGTTCCGGAGCCTGATCTCATTCCGGGGACGTCATCTCTGACCACAGCACCTGGTTTCTCTGCTTTCCTGCTCCTGGCAGGGCTGAGTCACTCCGGGGCACGGAGCCTGTTGTGGCAGTGCCCCGGCCAAGCGGGCCCTGACAGCACCTGGAGTCACGGGGTTCCTTAGCGTCTGTGCCCAGAGCCCCCAGACCATGTTTGGTGCACGGTCCTTGCTCGGTCACCGAGTGCGGAGAGAAGATCGAGGCCGGCGACCCTTCCCGTGACGGGGATGAGACCCTCGTGCCTGTCCCCCTCTCGTGGCTCCTCCTGGGCCAGGCCTCGCCGCTCTCTGGAGAGGGGCCGTCTCCCGTGGCTCGCCCCGGCCTCTGCCCCCTAGAGCAGTGCTCCCCCGGCAGGGCTGCTGCGTGGCCGTGGCCCCCCACCCCTGGGCCCGTGGGGAAGCGTGGGCGCCGTGAGGACCCACTGAGCCGAGAGCCGCCATGACAGGCGCTGGGGCCTCTGCCAGGGACAGGCGCTTATGTCAAAGGTCACCTCCCTGGAGTGAGATTAGGTTCCGGAATGTGACTGTCAGGCGTGGGCTGGGTGTCTCGGGCCAAAGCAGCAACAAGCAAACACACATACGCACTCGCGCTGAGTAACCCTACTGGCCAGAACGCACGCATAAGAGCCTGCCCGGGGTCCTTGTGGAAGCCCCCTGCCCCGGCGGGACTCGGACCCCAGCGAGCTGGAGCATGAACCTCGCCCTGTGATCTGCATTGTTGGCTCTGTCCTGCCCTCGGGGGCGGGTGACTCCAGGCTCTGACAGGCCCAGGGGGCTGTGCAGGGCACGGTGGTCACGCTGGTAGCTGGGCACGGGTCCGAGGGGTGCCATGGGGCGCCCGCTGCCCTGGTGCCTGGGACCCCCTGTGAGGCGGCAGTTGGGGGGGCCATGTGGGGCCCGTGGACTCAACCGAGGAGACACCCTCGGTCCACGGCCCGTTCTGCGGCCTCACCGGGCCCTGTCCAGCAGCCCCTGCATGCCTCGCTGACCCCTTCTCCAAGGGCCCAGAGGTGTCCCTTCGGGAAAGTGATGAAGGGCATTTCTGCGGCCCACGTGTTGGCTTTAAATCAAGCCGCATGTTGGTGCTGAGTTCGGGTTTGGCCGTGGCGGTGGGGGCGGGGCGGTTGGCCGCCGTCAGCACTGGGCGGGGGTGGGTGGGGGTGCCAGTGGCTCTCCTGGCGGGACCTGCAGGGCCCTTGCCCTGGGCGCAGGCACCCCCTTCAGAGGGCGGGAGGTGAGGGCGTGAGGGGCACAATAGCACGACTCCCTCGGACGCTGCCCGCGTCCTGGCTGAGAGCAGCCCCGGCGGGCAGAGGCTTCTCCTGGGGCTCCCGCCACCTCCTGAGGCCCCTGGAATCCCAGGAATGCGTTTGGTCCCCCAAGCCCGCCCGCCCCAAGGGCCTCCTGCAGGGCGGGACATCAAAGGGCAGAGAAACAGCCCACCCGGGCTGGGGGATCAAGGAGGTGGTCTCCAGCTTTCAGAGGCGCACGCCCACCCCCGCCAGCCCCCGCCGGCCTGGGCTTTCCCAGGAGCCCTGAAACAGCTCCCGCAGGGGCGTCTGTGCAGGGAGAGGCACTGTGTGCGCCCCCAGTAAGCACCCCTGCGCCTTCCCAGAGGCCAGCGTCCTTCAGGGGAGGCATGTTGTCTAGGGAACGGGGGCGGAGGGCGGGAGGAAGTGGGGCTCAGGCCAGGGACAGGGACCAGCGAGGTGGAGATAATGGACGCTCCCGTCCCCCCCCAACGGAGATTAATTAGGCTGCTCTTAGGCTGCTCGGTCCGGACTCGAGCACGAGCACGGAGCCCGCGGGGAGGTGCAGGAGACAAAGGAGCCCCCACGTGACCTTCCCAGAGGGGCCCACCCCACGGCCCCTCCCGGTGACATTCCTAATTAGCTGGTGTGAGGAAGTCATTAGGCCCAGGGGATTAAGGGGGAAGCTCCGGCCTGTCCCCGAGGCTGCTTTGTTCCGGCCTGGCCTGTCCCCGGCCGTCCTCTCCCGTCAGCGTGTCCGGGCCTGCGGGCCGAGCCGGCCCCGGGAGGGACAGGCATCCCCCTCCCTCAGACACGCGCGCCTCACACCAGTGAGGGGGAGGCTGCTCGCCACCCTCTGATGCGAGGATCATGCAGGATCCATGCTGAGGACGCCGTGTGGACACACACGTATGTGCACATGTGTGCACATACATAGACACATGCATATCTGTGCACACACATAAGCCAACCTGCACACGTACATGCATGCATAGATACATGTGCACATGCCCTGTGCTCATTCATGTTTGCATACACACGTGCACCCATGCCGGAGTGCACTTACGTGATGCGTGTATTGATACACGTGTGCATGCCTGCGCTTATGTGTTGCTGTCAGGACCCGCTTAGCCGGGGAACTGCCACGACGGGCTCCGTGGCCCCGAGTGACTCCGCCCTGCCAGGAGCAAGAAAAGCAGAGAAGCCCGGTGCTTTGTCGGAGCGACGTCCCCGGGGTGGGATTAGGGCGGCCTGGAATGTGACGTCAGGCGGGGTGGGTGTAGGGCCACAGCCACAAAGCTGTGTCCTCGTAGGTGACAGGAACTGCTGAGTGACGCTGACTTGCCACAGCGGAAGCGGGAACTCGCCAGACCTGGTGCTGGGGTCCCTGCTGAGGCCGCTGCCCCGGGCGGACACTCGGACCCCAGCTACTGAACAACAGCCTCGCTGTGTGATTCGCACCATGGCTCTGGCCTCTGACCTTGAGGGACGGCCGACTCCGGACTCGGACATTGCACGTATAGATATATGCGTACATGTCCTGTACGCACGCGTGTATGCATGCACACATACACGCAAGCCAACCTACACCCGTGTGATGTGTGCATAGGTACACATGTACATGCCCTGTGCACACTCATGTATACTGACCTGTGCTTCAGTGATGCGTGTAGAGGTATACGTGTCCTGTACACACGTGTTGATGCTTTCACGTAACACAGAGTTGTACACGGACAGCATGCATGATGCCCACCTTAGTCACAAACATACACAGCACGTCCATGTGCTCGCAAGCACGGCTGAGACGTGTGACAAGGACCCAGGGTGCCGTGGGGTGAGGGGCGCGGCTTGGGCCCGGGGCCGAGCAGGGAGCGGGTGGGAAGCTGGGGCCACCCCGGGTGGGCTTGCCGGGCCAGGCCACACAGGCCGAGAGGGGAACTGGGCTGGGGTCTCCCCTGCAGGCAGGTGCAGGAGGGCCCCCCCGGACACACCCAGAGAGCTCCGCCCCCTCCGGGCCCCACCCATCGGGCCAGCTGAGGGCCACAGTGGCTGACCCCCGTTTTCAGGTGGGGAGGAGGAGGGGGTGGAGCACGGCGAAGCCGGGAGGAGGGCCCAGAGGGCGGGAGGCCGCACGGGCGAGTCGCCTGGGCCACACGGGCGCTGCCCAGCCTTCCTCCTGGCTCTGTGCTCAGCTGCCCGTGAAGACGGATGGAGCCACACGGAAGGCCTCTGTGTCCAGCTGTGTCCTGAGGTCCCAGCCAGGACACACGTGTCTGTGCCACCCTCGGTGGGTGCTGGGACGCGGTGAGGGCCCGGCCGGCCCCGGCCTGGGCTCCCGAGGGTGAGTCCCATCGGCAAGGCGCGGCCTCGTGGTCTGGACTGGCCGAGCCGGACGCCGGCTCCTCCCTGGGGGTGAGTGACCGGCCGGGGTCAGGGCTCCGTTGGAGCAGCCCCTGGGAAACTGAGACCCGACCCCGCATGAGGCAGGCCCGCGGCGGGCAACCCCCGACAGGGCCGGGCACGGCCAAAGGGCCAGACGAGCAGTTCGCGGCGTCTGTTTGAGAGCTGGAGACGGGGGGACGGGTCTCTTCAGAACTCGCCTGGTCAGGGCCGTGGCTGCAGGCAGAGCTGCCCGTCACGCGGGGGCGGGGGAGAGGCGTCGGCTGCTCCTGCAGTTTAGGGGCCTCTTGTGGCAGCCGCCCAGGAACTGAGGCCGGGGGGCTCCAAGGAGGCTCAGGGGAGGAACCCAGCGGCTTCCTGCGCGTGAGGGGCCAGGGACTCGCCCGCACCCACATGCGGGGGGCCGGGGAGGGCGGGGGGGGGGGGTGGGAGTGTGAGTGCCGCGTCCTGTGCTCCGGAAGTGCAGGCCACGCCCTGGTGGTCGTGTTTGCTGCAGTGGACGGCCCGGGAGGGAGCAAGCGAGGCTGAAGCAGAGGCAAGCGCGGATGGAGGCTGCGGGCAGCCCGGGGCCTCGAGGCCAGGGTCCGAGGGGCCCAGCCAGCGGCAGGTGCTGGCCGTGCAGGCAGCGGGCGCTGTGGACCGGCCCGGCCGGCTACCCAGGACACTCGGGCGCGGGCGGAATCTGCCTCCCGGGACGCAGGTCGCACGGCCGAGGAGGAGAGAGACAGGGCCGGGGGGGGGGGGGGCGGTCCCCAGCGCTGCGTGCAGCTCGGGGGGGCATGTCCACTGCCTCCTGTTCGCTCAGCCAGCGGGGACTGGACTGGGGCCCAGCTGCCAGCACGGGGATGGTGTGGCCAGAAGGAGAGAGGCCGGACCTCAGGTCGGGCTGTCGGGTTTGGGTCTCCCGGGGGTCTGGGAGCCACACACAGGAGGGCTGAGCCCACCCCGGTCTGGGCTCTCCCGGCTTCCGCGTGGCTTTGGAGGAAAACCCTGGTGTGGCCGAGTCAATGGCCGATCTGCAGGGGGCCCGGGAGCCCGAGGGGTTCTCAGGACAGGGGCCCGAGGACAGAGCCCTGGGCAGGTCCCGCCTGGCGCAGCCCCGCGGGGCCGGGGGCAGAGACGGGGCTCGGGGGGCTGCATCTCACAGCCAGGCCTGGCCACGGCCGGCCACACCCGAGACCTCACGAGGGGCATCGGACGGTCTCACGCCCTGCCCTGGGCGTGGGGGCACCTCGGGGTGAGGCGCTGGGTGCAGAGGGTCGGCCTGGGGCTCCCAGCCTCAGGCTGGCTGACCTGTGGGCAGCCGTGTGGAGCCCAGCCCCGAGTCCAGCGCCCTGCAGTGTCCTGCTGCTGGACACAGCGCCCCCCTCCCAGGGCCGGTGTGGACAAGCCCGGCCGTGCCCTGGGCCGCCACTGGCCGAGTGGCCCCGAGAGAAGCCGGGAGAGCGGGGAGCACCATGGAGCCTCAGGTGGGCCAGAGACGAGGCCAGAGTGGGCGTCGGGGGTGAGGGCACAGTCTTGGGCGAGGGCCACCGGCAGGGGCACAGGCACAGCAGCGGACAGACGGACAGACATTAGACTCAGCCAGGTGGGAGACACCAGCCAGCACCCGAGCCTCCACTCAGGGACGGGGCGGCTCCCGGCTGGCGAGTGACTCCCGGGAGCACTGGCTCTAGGTGACTCCTGGGAGCACTGGCTGGTGAGTGGCCCCTGGGAGCACTGGCTCTGGGTGACACCTGGGAGCACTGGCTGGTGAGTGGCCCCTGGGAGCACTGGCTGGTGAGTGGCCCCTGGGAGCACTGGCTCTAGGTGACTCCTGGGAGCACTGGCTGGTGAGTGGCCCCTGGGAGCACTGGCTGGTGAGTGGCCCCTGGGAGCACTGGCTCTGGGTGACTCCTGGGAGCACTGGCTATAGGTGACTCCTGGGAGCACTGGCTATGGGTGACTCCTGGGAGCACTGGCTGTGGGTGACTCCTGGGAGCACTGGCTATAGGTGACCCCTGGGAGCACTGGCTATAGGTGACTCCTGGGAGCACTGGCTGTGGGTGACTCCTGGGAGCACTGGCTCTGGGTGACTCCTGGGAGCACTGGCTCTGGGTGGCTCCTGGGAGCACTGGCTGGTGAGTGGCCCCTGGGAGCACTGGCTGTGGGTGACTCCTGGGAGCACTGGCTGTGGTGTCCCTGGTGCTGGTGCCCACAGTGGCCTCCAGGGAAAAGCATCACCCGGCACTGTCCAGCTCTGACGCCGTCGCTCCCTGCAGGGGGCACACGCTCCTGGTCTCCTCCAGACGCCTGAGGCAGAGGAAGGACGCGAGTCCCGGCACAGAACAGCCAGCCGAGTGCTACATGCAGACTGTGAACATGCAAGCGTGCAGACACACAAGCATGCAAGCATGCAACCATGAAGACGTGTAAACATGCAAAGGTGCGAACAGACAAACGTGTAAACACACAAACGTGCCGACGTGCAAACACACAGTGCGCACCAGGGTTGCCCGGCCGGCCAGGCAGCAGCGGGCAGCTCAGCGTGGGGCACGTTGGGGCCCCGGGGAAGGTCCAGCCTCTGCCCAGCACCCAACAGCGCGTGTGTGACGGGGCCTCGTGTCTCGGGAGACGCGCAGGGAGTTGAGGCTCCTCACGTGCCGCCATCCGCGGCCACAGCCACTGCTGCGGGGACCAGCTCTGGGCGGGGACACCTCCCCCTCCCCCTCCCCCTCCCCCTCCTCCTCTCCCTCCCCCTCCCCCTCCCCCTCCTCCTCTCCCTCCCCCTCCTCCTCCCCGTCCCCCTCCTCCTCCTCCTCCTCTTCCCCCCTCCCCCTCCTTTCCCTCCCCCTCCCCCTCCTCCTTTTCCTCCCCCTCCCCCTCCTCTTTTTCCTCCCCCTCCCCCTCCTCCTCTCCCTCTCCCTCTCCCTCCCCCTCCCCCTCCCCCTCCTCCTTTTCCTCCCCCTCCCCCTCCTCCTTTTCCTCCCCCTCCCCCCCTCCTCTCCCTCTCCCTCTCCCTCCCCCTCCCCCTCCCCCTCCCCCTTCTCCTCTCCCTCCCCTTCCTCCTCCCCCTCCCCCTCCTCCTCCTCTTCCCCCTCCCCCTCCCCCTCCTCCTTTCCCTCCCCCTCCCCCTCCTCCTCTCCCTCTCCCTCCCCCACCCCTCCACCTCCTTCTCTCCCTCTCCCTCCCCCTCCCCCCCTCCTCCTCCTCTTCCCCCCTCCCCCTTCCCCCTCCTCCTCTTCCTCCCCACCCCAGGAAGGCAGAGCGGGCTGGCAAGACGCCCCGGACAGCCCGTCCGCGCGGACGCTTTGGTAAGAGAGCAGCGCCCAGGCTGGGCCCGGGACAGGCCAGCTGTGTCTCGTGTCCAGGGAGCCCCAATCCTCTCTGCTCGGGGGCTGGGCGAGATGCAGGAGGGCACAGACCCCCGGCCCAGAGGGGTCCCACCGGCCAGCCCTGCACACGGCTCCGCCTGGGGTCTCGGCCGGGACCGCCAGCCCCGTGACGCAGAGGGCCAGGCGCGGCCAGCCTGGATGGACGCGTGAGACCGACGCTCGTGAAATGTCTCTGCAATAAAATCCCGCATGTCGCGCGTCCGTTCCTCGCGCTTCCTTTGGCCTAGTTAGGTGGAAGACACAGCGTCCTCACCAGCTTAATTAAAGCAACAGAGTCACGTTAGCGAAGCAAAAACTATCAATTGACATATTTATATGGTAATTACATTAAAAAAGATTACTCTCCATTAGTCTTCCTGATTGTACTCAGCCATCTGCGCTTGTAAAAATAATAATAAACAATGAGTTTCCTACGCCATATGTACTTGATTGTTTAGCAGTGATTAAGCACAATCCCGGGCGATCACTCGCTAGCTGTGATCGTTGCTCAAAGGGAGTTTGTAACAAGCAACAATCAATTATTTATCACATCAACAATATTTTTCTTAATTTCTGCACCTTTCAAAATTGCTGGTGGCCAGTGGCTGTCTCGACAGCCGCCCGGGAAACAGTGACTCTGTTTCCTTAATGACAGACTTTCCACGAATCCACGTTCTGGTTATGGTCTGTTAGATTTGTAATATGTATTTATGGTGTTTTCAAAAATTAGCCCGCTATAAATATCTCACCCACCTTATTACCACAAATAAATGGCTTTAATAAAACTCCCAGTGAGATATGAAACACAACAGAGACAAAAGACAGTGCTCTGGGCCCGAGCGGGAAGGGCTGGCGCGAGTGGGAAGTGCTGGCTCGAGCAGAGCCGGGCGGGCTGAGGCCCCCGAGGCGCGTGGGCAGCAACTGAGGCTGAGAAGAACGTGGCCCAAGGCCGGTCTCCCTGACCGCACGCTGCGAGGGGCCTCCACACAGAGACACCCAAGCAGGCCCGCTCCGGCGCCCCCCAAGCCCACCCTGCAGAGCAGGTGATGTGCACCCAGCTGGACGCACGGCCCTCGTCTCTGGCCTGGGGCTGCCTCTGCCCGTGCCCACTCCCCCCGCCCATGCCCACTGCCCCCTGCCCGTGCCCACTGCCCCCTGCCCGTGCCCACTCCCCCCTGCCCGTGCTCCCTCCCGAGATCCTGGGCTGCACGAGTAAAGACGGTGTGTCGGGGGGCAGTGGGGAGGCAGGAGAGCAGGCTTCAGCCCCTCAGGCCTGCGGAACCAGAACCAGGCGGCCCCGAGGAGGAGGCATGGCCTGTGGGACCGTGTGAGAGACGCGGCAAGGGGGCCGTTTGCCGGAGGGGCGCTTTGCCCGGTGGTGCCAGCGGCTCCGTGGTCGGGCCCGGCCAGAGGAGAGGAGAGCACCGGGCCGGGAGACGCCCAGGGGTCAGCGTGAGTGCCTCCCCTGTGCTGGGACTTGAATCTGGACCCCTGGGCTCCAGGTGTGGCCGGGCCCCAGCCCTGCCCCGTCCGGGACCCTCACTCGGGGAGAAACCCGCCCCAGACCACCCAAGGCTAGTGGGCGCCCGAGGCCTTCGTGCTTCCTGAGAGGGGCCAGTCCACGGGGGGCCACGCCGAGGGCACTGTCCACCCTCCCGGCCTCTCCCCCGCGCCAACACCCGCTCTCGCCCATCCACGGCCCCAAGTCCCTGCAGGATGTGGCGCTCGGTGGTACCCAGCGCGACCAGGCTCCCTCGGAGGGTCACACGCATCCCCGGCACTGCCCCGAGGGAAGGCGCGCGTGGACACGGCCCCCAGAAGGCGGCGGAGTCACTGCGAGAGGCGCTCGTGCCCGCCTGCAGGGCAGGGTCCCACGGCCATCCCAGCGGGCCCCGGGCACCCAGAGCCACGCGCTGGCACGAGTTGCAGCTCCGAGGGGAGACCCCGAGGCGTCCGCTGGGCTCTGCTGGGCCTCCAGGGGCCACTCTCAGGACGCGCCCCTGCCTCGTCTCGGTGACGGTGACCCCGGCCCGCCGAGGAGGGCACGTGCCCTCTGGAGACCCCCGGGCCTCGCTGCCCGCCAGGACCCCGGCCCTCCTGTCCAGCGGGCCCACTCAGCTCAGAGCCTGTCGCGGCTTCGCCTGCTTATGCGCCAGCACGAGGGGAGAGCGAGCGGCTCGAGCCAAACCCCCACCCAGAGGCGGGGTTCTCACGCCTCCTGCTGTTGGCCCCGGGCCCTTTGCACCCTCCCACCTGGCGCGAGAGTGACCGGGCGGCAAAGGAGGCGACCGTCCGTCTAACAGCAACCCTGGAGGAAACGGGAGTTCAGACAAGCACCCTGGAGGACTCACCCTCGTGAGCGAGGGAGGGGAGAGAGGAGGCGCACCTCCAGGAAGGCCCCCGTCCAGGAGAGCGGGAGACGGAGCTGGGCGCGAACCTGGCAGAGCAGCTCCAGCCTGAGCACAGGAGGAACCCTGTCTGCCTCGGGCCTGCGGTGAGTGCTCCCGGGCAGAGAGAGTGCTCCCTCTGCTGGGCCCTGCGGTGAGTGCTCCCTCTACTGAGCCCTGCGGTGAGTGCTCCCTCTGCTGTGGGCCCTGCGGTGAGTGCTCCCTCTGCTGTGGGCCCTGTGGTGAGTGCTCCCTCTGCTGTGGTCCCTGGGGTGAGTGCTCCCTCTGCTGGGCCCTGCGGTGAGTGCTCCTTTTGCTGCAGCCCTGTGGTGAGTGCTCCCTCTGCTGTGGGCCCTGCGGTGAGTGCTCCCTCTGCTGTGGGCGCTGCGGTGAGTGCTCCCTCTGCTGTGGGCCCTGTGGTGAGTGCTCCCTCTGCTGTGGTCCCTGGGGTGAGTGCTCCCTCTGCTGGGCCCTGCGATGAGTGCTCCCCGGCAGAGAGCGCGTCCCCTGCAGGCTCCAGGCAGGAGCAGCCCAGTGGAGCCTCTGGGCCAGGCCCCCTGCCTGCCTGGCTCACGTTGCAGAGAGAATCAATTCCATGTCTCAGGGCAGAGAAGAGGCAGCTGGACAAGAGGGACACTGAGGCGCGGGGCTCAGGGCGGCAGGGGCGGGGGACGGGGATGGGTGTGGGGGGGGGCTGGCGGGACACAGCTGCTCCGGCAGGACCCGTGGGGCCACCCTCGGAGACAGGGACCAGCCGCCAGGCGGCCCCGGGGGCCCAAGCACAGAAGGCGGGGAAGACCAAGAGCTCAGACACGAGACGCCCACGAGCGCCCGCGGGCGGGCAGGAGGGTCCCGGGACGCTGCTCAGCGCGTGGCGAGAACAGCGGCCCGGAGTGACCGGACACCAGGCCGGCCGCGCGGGCAGAGCGACTGAGGCGGACACCCAGGAGATGACGAGCAGCAGGGAAGCGCCCAAAGGGACCAGCACGAGAGGAAGCCCCCCCCAACCCCTGCACTCGGACGGGCGGGGCCGGCGTGTGCCCCAGCTGACCCGCTGCCCCGGCCAAGCGCCGTCTGCACAGGGGTGTCCAGGGGACCGAGGACCCCCGTCCCGCTGCCAGGGAGGCTGCCGTGCCCCCGGGCACCCCCCCCCCCCGTCTGCCCTGCGGGGCCTCTGGCTCAGCCCCCTCAGCGGGGCGGCGGGCACGGAGCCCCTCTGAGCACTGGGCGGAACCGGGGGCCTGGAGTCCACACTCCCAGGCTGGTCAGTCAGGCGTGCAGACCCCGCGGGCTGGGGCTCCGGTCCCGCTGACCTGGCCGGGCTGACCGGGGCGAGCACCTGCCTGCCCCACTGGGACTGGCCGCCCGCTTGCACAACCGACCCTCCCGCCAGACGCCAGCCCAGACGTCACCGTGATGCAAGCGACAGACGGTGACCGTTTGCCCGTCACATTTAATCCGAGTCCCTTCCTGCCCCTCCCCCAGCCAGTGACGCCAGCCCCAGATTAGGTTTCAAGGACAGCTCAGAGCCGCTCCTCCGGCCAGGCGGGCTGCAGGGGCCAGGGACGCAGACACGGGGAGGGAAGCGCCTGTCTGTCTCTCCCGTCTCTCTGTCTCTCCCTGTCTCTCTCTGTCTCTCCCCCTCTCTGTCTATTTCTCCCCTCTCTGTCTGTCTCTCCCCCTCTCTGTCTGTCTCTCCCCGTCTGTCTGTCTCTCCCCCTCTCTGTCTCTCTCTCCCCGTCTGTCTGTCTCTCCCCCTGTCTGTCTCTCCCCGTCTCTCTGTCTGTCTCTCCTGTCTCTCTATCTGTCTCTCCCCCTCTCTGTCTGTCTCTCCTTCTCTCTGTCTCTCTCTCTCGTCTCTCTCTCCCCTCTCCCCTCCTTCTCCCTCCCTCCATCTCTCTCTCCCTCTTTCTCTCTCTCCTTCTCTTCCTCTCTGTCCTCCCTCCCTCTCTCCCTCTCTCCTTCTCCCCCCCTCTCCCTCTCCCCCCTCTCTCTCCTCCCTCTCCCCCTCTCCCCCTCCCCATCCCCCCTCTCTCTCTGACCCCGATGCTGGCTGTGGCCCTGAGCACAGGGAGGCCCCACCCGGCCAGCATCCCTCCCGGTGACCTGTCCCTGCCTCAGTGCCTCGTGTCACACCTGGAAAGCCGCCCTGCAGGACAGACGGGAGGGTGGGTGGGTGGGCAGCGGCCAGAGACCCCGTCCCTCCCTCCCACCCCTGCCACACTCCAGTCCCGACACTCTGAGGGGCGGGAGCGGAGCTGGTTCCGCCTCACCCTGGCCGGGCTGAGCGGCTGGCGGCTGCTGGAGGCGGCCTGGGGGTCTGACCCCCTCCCTGGCCCCGTGCTGGCGGCTTCCTGGGCGCCAGGTCACGACAGCAAGGCCACCACCCAGCCCGGAACCGCCACACCAAGGAGAACGGGGCCCTGAATGCTAAGCCACTCTCAGGGTTCAGGGGGTCCACCCATGGCGGGCACGCCGCCCAGCTTCCTGCTGCAGGGACCACAGCCTGCAGGGCACAGACCCCGCCTGCCCCGGAGGGCACAGACTCCGCCCCCTGGAGGGCACAGACCCCGCCCGCCCTGAAGGGCACAGACCCTGCCCACCCCCTGGAGGGCACAGACCTGCCCGCCCAACCCTTGGGGGGGACACTCTGTCCGGAGACACGTGCCTGGAGGGAGACAGTGCCTGGGGCAGGGGCGCCTCCTGTTTCCGGTGCCGCTGTCCCGGCTGCAGCTCTGGCTCTGTGGGCTCTGTGGGGGCACCTGCCACCACAGCCTCAGAAGGACGCAACCCCCAGCCCCGGGGCAGCGGGAGGGGAGGAGAGAAGGGGGGTGCAGGGCTGCCCAGGGGCCAGGCAGGGAGCCTCCCCGAGGGTACGGAGAGGGGGGCTTCCAGGAGGCGGTGCTAGCCCTGAGGGCCACTGGGCACTGGCTGGTCTGCCCGCCTTCCCCCGGCAGTGAGTTCCCACAGCGCCTGGGGCGGTGCCGGCCAAGAGCATGGACATTTGCATCTCATTTGCATTCATTTGCATGCCCGATCAGCCGACCCCCAGGAGGGGCAGAGTCGGGGTCCTCGCTGCCTGCGCCTTGGCCCGTCCATCGGGCTCGGCAGGGTCGGGAGGGCAGCATGACAGTGACGTGTGAGGAGGGGCCAAGGACGCCTGGCACGGTGCCAGCTCCCGCTCGCCCCGTCCCCCTGCAGAGCGGCCCTTTGCAGCCCGAGTGACCTGTCCTGGGGGCCCCAGGCTCAGCGGGGTGCAAGGGGGCTGCCCGCAGGGAGAGGTCTGTGCCAGGCGCTGACCCCCGGGCGCCCCTCACAGGGTCCTGGCGTTGTCCCGGGCGCCCAGAGACAGCAGAGCCAGGGCCCCGGGGCAGGGGAGGGGGCACTGCCCACGTCCCAGGGGACCAGGCAAGACCGGGAGTGGAGAGAGGACAGGGCCACGGGCCAGGCTGCCCCTCGGGTCCCTGAGGGTCTTCCGCAGGGACAAACGTCCAGGCTCGCCTCGCTGAAGAGGGGGATTCCCACGGTCAGTAGGGCCCAGCACCCACCACTCCCAGGGCTTCCTGGACAGACGGGGAGGGTCTCTGCCAGCCGCGGGCCTGACTCGGGCCCATGGTGAGAGGGTGCCCAGAGGCCAGTGACCCCAGCAGCCTGCAGGGCCACCCGCCATTGGAGCTTCTCTCACTGCGTGGGGTCTGCGGGCAGAGTGGACAGCAGGAGGGCAGGAGGCCTCGCACGGGGTGGACAGCAGGAGGGCAGGAGGCCCCACACAGGGTGGACAGCAGGAGGGCAGGAGGCCTCACACGGAGTGGACAGCAGGAGGGCAGGAGGCCCCACACTGGGTGGACAGGAGGGCAGGAGGCTCCACACTGGGTGGACAGCAGGAGGGCAGGAGGCCTCACACGGAGTGGGCAGCAGGAGGGCAGGAGGCCCCACACTGGGTGGACAGGAGGGCAGGAGGCCCCACACTGGGTGGACAGCAGGAGGGCAGGAGGCCCCACACTGGGTGGATAGCAGGGGGCAGGAGGCCCCACACAGGGTGGACAGCAGGAGGGCAGGAGGCCCCACACAGGGTGGACAGCAGGAGGGCAGGAGGCCCCACACTGGGTGGACAGCAGGAGGGCAGGAGGCCCCACACAGGGTGGACAGCAGGAGGGCAGGAGGCCTCGCATGGGGTGGACAGCAGGGGGGCGGGAGGCCCCCGGCCTAGGGACGCGGTGAGGCTGACTCCGCGTGTCTCTCCCTTTCTCTGGGCGCCCTGAGCAGACTGGCCGCCAGCCAGGCCCTAGGTGAACCCAGGGAGACGAGCTCCAGTGTCCTTGCGTCTGGACATCAAGCTCGGGGCACACAGGGGCCATGCAGGGGTGCTGCCTTCCTCCTGGGCTCTGTGCCCCCACACCTGGTCTGCGCCTTCCTGGGCCAGTGGGTAAAGACGGTGAGGAAGAGATGTCTCTGGCCACGGGGAGATAACAGAGATGGGGTCTCCCAGCGGGGAGCGCCCGGGGGGGGTGCTGAGGACCCCAGGTGCCGAGTATAGAGAAAGTCCAGCCACGGGGCAGGCGCACAGATCCCAGCTCCAGCCGCGGGAGTTTGTTCCCAGAACCCTGGCAGCAGCTGTCTCCACCTGGAGACCCCCCATCCACGCTGAGACGCCCCTTAGCCTGAAACTCCCCTTCCACCCTGAGATTTCCGCTAGTCCCCAAGACTCCCCCTTAGCCCTGACTCCCCCCATCCCTGTGGCTCCTCCTTCCATCCCTGTGGCCCCGCCTCCTGTCCCCGTGGCCCCGCCTCCTGTCCCTGTGGCTCCTCCTTCCATCCCTGTGGCCCCTCCTCCTGTCCCCGTGGCCCCGCCTCCTGTCCCTGTGGCTCCTCCTTCCATCCCTGTGGCCCCTCCTCCCATCCCCGTGGCCCCGCCTCCTGTCCCTGTGGCTCCTCCTTCCATCCCTGTGGCCCCTCCTCCCGTCCCCGTGGCCCCGCCTCCTGTCCCTATGGCTCCTCCTTCCATCCCTGTGGCCCCTCCTCCCATCCCTGTGGCCCCGCCTCCTGTCCCTGTGGCTCCTCCTTCCATCCCTGTGGCCCCGCCTCCTGTCCCCGTGGCCCCACCTCCTGTCCCTGTGGCTCCTCCTTCCATCCCTGTGGCCCCTCCTCCCATCCCCGTGGCCCCGCCTCCTGTCCCTGTGGCTCCTCCTTCCATCCCTGTGGCCCCTCCTCCTGTCCCCGTGGCCCCGCCTCCTGTCCCTGTGGCTCCTCCTTCCATCCCTGTGGCCCCTCCTCCCATCCCTGTGGCCCCGCCTCCTGTCCCTGTGGCCCCTCCTCCCATCCCTGTGGCCCCGCCTCCTGTCCCTGTGGCTCCTCCTTCCATCCCTGTGGCCCCGCCTCCTGTCCCCGTGGCCCCACCTCCTGTCCCTGTGGCTCCTCCTTCCATCCCTGTGGCCCCGCCTCCCCTCCCTCTGGCCCCGCCTCCCGTCCCTCTGGCCCCGCCTCCCGTCCCTGCAACGCGTGCATCTGCGCATGGGCCTGAGCTCACCTGCTTACCTGCTTCCTCGCTGGGAAGAGGAGGATTCTGCCCTGTCCTCCGGGGAAGAGCAGCAGACGCTATTTACGGCTCTCCAGGACGGGAGATTCGTCTCTTTTTCTTCTTTTCATTTATTGAATCACTTGTTTTTGTCAGTGAGCAGATATTTATTTTATATTTGGGCTACAATCTAATAATACATTTTATATTGTGTTTTTCATTTCGTCTTGCCAACACATAAATATATTAGTAGGATAAATGTCTGGAAGAGGGAATGTGAATCAAAGATGATGTATTTTAGAATTTGATAAATAACCAAATTGCCCTCTTTGAATGCAAATTGCATGTGTATCCCCCTAGAAAAGTAGGAAAGCAACTGTTTTGTGATCTCCTTGCTAACACAAGAATGTTACAAAATGCATTTTTTGCTTATCCAAATTAGCCAAAAAGTCTTATTGTGATTTTTAACATATTTACTGTTTATTAATTTGTTTTTAACTTGCCAAGTGAAATTTAAAGTTTACCGTGAACTTTGAGCTGTTTTACCACTGTCGTCTGTCATAGATGGAGAGAGTTCTCTAATTGTTTTTGATCATGATTCAGATTCTTTCTCTTTTAAGTCAAGGTACTGTTTGCTTAACGCTGCTGATAAAACATTATTATTTCATAGTAAAATTCTGCTCTTAATTTCACTGTGAATAGCAGCCACTAATATACTAAAGTGACTATTGTTTGGTGTTTTGGTCCAGAATTCATTATATGCCTTTCCTATCCTGTCAGTCAGAGCATTTCGGAATCACACCCCCTGAATCTAACTCTTTAAAAATATCCCTGTTCCCCCGGAGGCACCCCTGAGAGGGAAGGTGCTCCCGTGCCTCTGTCAGGGCCACACGCCTGTCATTCCTGGGGGCCTGAGCTTCGCTACCATAAACCTTCGCTATATAACAAAGAGGTTCACCTGATAGGTGTTGGGCGCATCTCCATCAGTTTGGATTGGTCTCGGACCCATAGATCAGCTGAGTGCGGACGGCTCCTTCCTCTCCGGCCAGTGCTCTGCAAGGGGGTTGGCTCAAGCCCCACATTTACCTGTGGACAGTGGTGGGCAGTGGTGCGGTTTCTCACCCCAGGCCTCTCCCAACCAGCACCTCCACCTCCCCGAGGCACCCTGACCACCCCAGCACCCAACACCCACTGTGCCTGTCCATTAGTGGGCCCCACAGCTGTCTGTCTGTCTGTCTTCTAGGACTCCTGTGAGAGTCCTAGGGGCTCTCGGGAGGAGGGGTCTCTCTCTCTCTCCCTCCCTCCGCCTCTCTCTCCCCCTCTCTCCCTCTCTCTCTCTCCCTCTCTCTCCTTCTCTCTCCCTCCCTCTCTCCTTCCCTCTCCCTCTCTCTCTCCTTGCCTCCCTCTCTCTCCCTCCCTCCCTCTTCCTCTCTCTCTCCCTCCCTCTCTCTTCCTCTCTCTCTTCCTCTCTCTCCCTCCCTCCCTCCCTCTTCTCTCTCCCTCCCTCTCTCTCTCCCTCTCTCTCCCCTTCCTTCTCTTCTCTCCCTCCCTCCCCCTCCCTCCCCCTCTCTCCCTCTCTCTTCCTCTTTCTCCCTCCCTCTCTCTCCCTCTCTCTCCGTCCCCCTCTCTCCCCCCTCTCTCCCTTTCTCTTCCTCTTTCTCC